>NW_024080734.1:3518548-3534824 GCF_003009895.1 Hyaena hyaena | reverse complement strand
CCCCTTTCCCTTCACCCCCCCCCCCCCCCCCGTCTCCATCCTGTCTCTGCAAGCAAAAACAGCTTCCTGCCCTCTGCGACTCCTCTCTCCCCCAGTCCACCTCTCAGGCTCCGTACCACTTGGTTGTGTGGTTCAGGTTGTGCAGATTGTGTTAATCCTCAAATCAGTTTTCTAGGTGTGCAGGATGATTTAATATTGATCTGGCTGTATTTTATGGATGCAAGACAGAAAAAAGACTTGCATGCTCTTCCACCATCTTGGCTCCTCCCCTCACTCTGACTATTTTTAAGATCCTTGATCTCTGCAGCAGTGGAGTCTCTGCTCTCTTCTATGCTTTTATCAAGTCCAGTGACTAATTTTATGACTACTATTCTAAATTCTTTTTCAGTTATGTTTTCTGTATCTGATCAATTCTTTAGCTGTCACTTCTTCCTGGAATTTCTTTTGGTGAAAATTCTTCCATTTTGTCCTTTTGTCTAGCTTTCTGCCCCTTGTAAGTGTTAAAAGTGTGTTATGTGCTCTGCACCTGCGAGCACTGTTATATTAAAGGGGGAGTCATATACTGTCCAGGGCCTGGCTGCTCAGGAGGTGTTTTTTGGGAGAGTGTTACTTGCTCTCTGTTGTTGTGACTTTGTTTTTTTCTATTTCCCTACTCATAGTGATGTTTTGTACCCTTCACCAGGTGTGCTTTGATTTGTTCCTTGACGTAGCTCTGGAAAGAAAAACAAACAGGAAACAAAAACACACAAACAAGCAAACAAAAAATCGAAAAGCAAAAAACAAACACCATCTACAAGTAAAGAACAGGGTGGAGGTGGTGCTGAAATGAGAAATGACAGGGGCAGGGAAAAAGAAAAAATGAAGATTGACCAAGCAGAGACTAAAAGACTTAATCTATAGAGGGAGAAAAGAGAATAAAGAAGGAGGTGAGAAAAAAGAAACAAAGAAAAAGTTACCCAGAGAAACTATATGACCTGATTATTCCAGAGAGAGAAAAAGGAAGGTAAATAAGGAGGTGTAGAACATGCATCAAGGGAATGAATTAAATATGTCTGTTTAAGCAAACCAATAACCAGAAAAACCAGCCTAGAGGAGGGAAGCAATAAGAAGGAGAAAAGAGAGTGAGGAGAGGAAGGAAGAGTTGGTAGGTAGATAGTACATGGGTGTTTGTTAGTTCTCATGGTCTTTTTGGAAGAGTTCACGTGTAGGCTGAAGCCTACTCATTCTTTTGTCGATTTCACTTACCTGACAGCTAGCAAACTTTGGCCACAGTAACACTGCATAGTTAACCAAATTACACCAAATTACAGTGATTCATGACAGGCATTCATTCTTATGTAGATAGGGCTGCAGGTCAGCTAAAGTTCAGCACCTCTAAGTAGTCTTC
This sequence comes from Hyaena hyaena, assembly GCF_003009895.1. Lineage (NCBI taxonomy): Eukaryota > Metazoa > Chordata > Mammalia > Carnivora > Hyaenidae > Hyaena > Hyaena hyaena. The sequence goes on along the minus strand of NW_024080734.1, from coordinate 3,533,437 downwards.
AGCTGGGTGGCTCAGATGGCCTGAGCTTGGGTTTATCTTGGCTACACATGAAATCATCTTAGATCCCAGGACATGCCTTCATAGAGGGTCACCAGACCACAAGAACCAAGCCAGACAGAGAGTACAACCACCTTTCAGGTCTGTTGTCACTAGCACTCCATTGACCAGACCTTATGACATTGCTAAAACTCAGCATCATTGGGGTAGGTAAGCATTCTCTGCTCCTGGTAGAAGGGGACAGGAGTGAATACTAAACAGCAATATACACTATCTTATCCCTGGTTTGAAGAAGAGTAGCAGATCATACCAGAAGGTCTTGGAGAATGTATGTTCCTTGTGTTCACCAAGTTCCTTCTAATTTTGTTTTGATTCTGGTTATGTCTAGAACATTTGAGATCAGGAAGTGTCTCAAGCTATATGTTTGGACTTCAGCCATGCTTCCCCTTAGCCTTTCCCAGTGTTCCATAGGCTTTTAGACTTGAGTGTGCATTCTCTCATTGTGCTGAGGTTCTGGTGACCCTTTGTTTAAGGGCTTTCCTGAGCTCTTCCTTGTTGCTAAGGATACTCTGTGAGGTAAGCGGGGCAGTAGCATTTCAGTTTTACAAACGGAAATGACAGAGACTAAAAGATTGGTGATTTGTTGAAAGCCAGATAGCTGGTTAGTGATGGTGCCAGGCTAGAGCCCGGTTCCTTTGCTTCAGAAACAGACTAGGTCTAACCTTGGCTTTTGCCACATTTTAGCCATGTGGGCAAGTTGTTTGCTTTTGCTAAGCGTAAATATCTAATCTCTAAAATGGGGGCAGGAGAGAGCTAATAAAACCTCCCTGGCCAATTACTTGAAAAGTAAATGGGATGGTAAAGCACCTGGCCTTGTGCCCGCCCAGCATAAAGCAGGCACTTGCATTGGGCATTAGTTCCCGCTCTACTTGCTGCATGGTGATCTTCGTCGTCATAGAGGAAGTGTCTTCAAGGACTTAAAAATCTACGTTTGTGTGGAAAGCCATATTCTTGAATGAGTGATTTCTAAAACTGGTGTATGTAACTTCTAACCTTGTGTCTTTTTAATGTTTTAGCCAGCTTACCAAAACCTGAGGCAGAAAGTGGATAATTTTGTGTCAACACATCTGGACAAGCAGGAATGGAATCCTACAATGAACAAAAACCAGCTACGAAATGGTCTGAGGCAGAGTGTGGTTCAGTAAGTAGCTAGAATTAGTGAAAATGGCAGGTGATCACAAGTATGATGCACAGGAAAGCATTTTTTGGTCAAGGTGGATGGCACTTCACAGCAAATCCCACACACAAGTCGAAACAGTCCACCTTTTTATTCAAGTTCAAATGAGCAAAGGACTCAAGTAGCATTCTTGCTCATTTATCCAACCTCCATAGGCCTCCTGTGTAAACTCTCCTGAGTGCATCAAAATATATTCCAGATTGCAAAACATATTCCCTGCCACTTGGGCTGTTCAGTGTAGTTGGCACATAATGGGAGTTTTACACTAGGGATCAGCATGTGGATCATGGGCGGGAGAAGCCGGATCTTTAGTCTCACCAGTAAAAGGGGAGGCGGGGGTTCTACAAAATCTTTGAGTCCACATAGCCTCTCTAAAGTGTAACGGCAGCTCTGAGGAAGGCGTGGAGTCTTCTTAAATCATGTCTTTCAAACAAACTGTACTTCAGTTAATAAAGTGCTACTGATAGGTCATCCATGTGACTTGGCAGTGTCACTGGGCATAAAAGTGGAGGTGGGTTATGGACTCTGGTGTCCTAAGATACGCTTTTTGAATCCCCCCCCCCCTTTTTTTTGCTCTTAATACTAGCACTCGTGTTCAGGTATTGAGCCGCTGAACTCTCCTCAAATATCTAAAAGCTTATGAAGCCTACCTCCTTAGAAATAGAGAATTATGCTGCATGAGAAAAGCCGGTATCAAAAAGATGCGTGGTGCTGATTCCACACCTGTAACACTAATAAATGAACAGTTACAGGGATGGAAAGAGGGATTAGTAGTTGCCGACGACTTAGGGGTGAAGGGGAGGGTCTATGCGACTAGCACAAGGGGATAGTGGTGATGTAGGGAAGATCCTTGGGGTGGGAGTGGGTACCTGCACCTACTCAGGTGCCTAAAATGGCACAGAGTGCAGCCATGTCTGTGAAATTTATATACAGTCAGACTGTACTGGTGTCGTTTTCCCAGGTTTGATACTGTACTGGGGGGGTGCAGGGTGCAAACACAAGGGGAGGCTGGGTAAAGGGGGCATGGCCCTCCAGAGAACGGTCTGTCTGTCTCCCCAAGGTCAGGAATGTTGGAAGCTGGAGTGGACAGAATCATTTCTCAAGTGGTGGATCCCAAACTAAACCACATCTTCAGACCACAGATAGAAAGAGCAATTCACGAGTTCCTGGCGGCCAAGAAAAAAGAAGCTGTGCCTGCACCCCCTCCAGAGCCTGAGAGCCAGGACCCCCCAGCTCCATCCCAGGATGCTTCCTAAGGTCCGGTATCCCGTCTTTTGTCCCGGAGCCTTCATCTCTGGCTTATAAATATATAAAATGGATAGAAAAGGGGTAAGCCACTACTGGGGATCATATTCTTTATATATTCAGTAAAGCATGTAGTGCAGATAGACTTGGGCTACTGTGTAGGGGTCATTTGTTACCAAGAACTAATCAGTGTTAATCCCTGGTGTTAGCGAGTACGATCTTGTGTGCCAGCAGAGCTGACCATTTAAGCTGTGAGTAGATAACTCCATTAGAAACCGACTGGGATGATTGCTGTACACAAGAGAAATTTAAATGAGTCTCACCCTGGGACATGAGTTAAACTTGGGTTTGCAATGTGAATATAAAATCGAACAATGCATTCTAAGATGGCACCCTAAATGGTGCTCAGAGTCTGCTTTTAGCCCTGCGGGACTTCCTTGTTTTTAGAGATTTGCGTTTACCACTATCCGTTACCAAGGGACTCTTCTGTTGTACATACATCTTTTTATTATATTTGGGATTTACTTTAATCTCAAAAGTCAGCCATAGATGCACAAAACAATGCTTTTTGCTGGCTTGGAGACATTAGTAAATAGGAGCAGTGATAGCAAGTAGGCAGTGGGCCTTTACTTAGCCGTCGTTAGTTAGCACTGGGGCGTGCCCTGTACCCTCATTCCACTTTGGTGTGCTGTCATCAAAGTTCATTAAGATGTCTGTCATTTCTGATAGGAAAGCATCAGTGAGTGAACAAAGCAAGAGCGCGAATCTCGTGTAGGGCACGGACTCGAGGGGGAGGTGGGCTCTTTGTACCTGTATTGGGAGAGCACCTGAATTCTGTTACGGAACATAAAACATTCATTCCCAGTCTTTCTAGTCTAACTGTAAATTTCTTGAGGAACAAAAATGTCTCTTTTCAAGAGGCATTTTGATCTGATTCTCTTTTTTTTTTTAGAGCATGTCTGACACCTTTTGGAAGCTCCATTAAGTTAACTGTGAAGAAGTGGATTCAGTTACTTCAGATTACAACTTCCGAATGAAGACAGGCCAAGGTCGTCACTGATTTCAGCATTCAGCCTCCACAGAGGGGTAGTGTCCGGATTGAGCAGGCAGTAGCACGATTGACCTTGTGTGCCCCCTCACTGTGCTGCCGTCCGGTCAGCCTGTCAGAGGGGATGACATCCAGTAGACACTACAGAATTGTAAAGAAACACTACATTAGCCTGGCATTGTCCTAAAACAAACCTTTATACTTGAACTGGGAGACTGCATGTGGATTTTACGGTTTGTGTTTTGGGATCCTAGAAGGGCTGTAGCTACAGTGAAGGAACATAACCAGTCCCAAAGAGGCCATTTCAAAGAATGCCAGTAAAGGTTAGCATGGAGTAGGTGTTAGACAGTGTTTCCTTGTCACCTGGAACACGTAAGCCATTAGCGTCAGGTAGCTCTAAAGTTGTCGTGACCCTCTTGTACATGAATCTTGTAGCTTCGGTTTCCTTTCCTCTGTAAGAGGGGACAGAACATGGGACCCTAGAATGTGTGAGGATGTACAGACATCGGGTATAAGGAAGAACATTTGCAGGCTCTCTGGCCAGGGCTTTTTCCTATCCTGCAAGGGCTAGTGAGTCTTGGGTGTGTTTATTTTATTCTCATGTTTGTGTTTTTTAGAAAAGTTGAATGATCAATAAATGGCTTAAGTTTTGTAATAAAATCATTTGATACTCTTACTCTGAAGCCTTACCCGAACAGCAGCCTCCAGGCCTGTGAAGAATGACCTTCATCCTCTGCTGCATCCTGTTCCCATGCCCACACAGAATTTGTCTGGTGGTGGATGGTGGGAGAAAGATGGGGGCGCACCCTCCGAAGCTAGTAGGTAACACTGGTAGGGGGCAGACAGCCCCGCTCCTCCCCCGGACCACCTCTGAGGCCCGTCGTAGGTGAGAGCAGAACATTCCGTCCATGTTCCTCAAACCTGAGTTTGCAGCAGCATCCGAGGGTCTTGGAAAGATGCATACGCTGACCCAGAACCTCGGGGGTGGCACCTGGGCGTGTTTCTCATGTTCCAGGTGGTGCCCGTGCTGCCGGCCTCTGGCAAGCTCTTGGTACCGCAAGTCTTGAATAATATCCAGGATAACCTCAAGAGAAGAGTTGTGGTTCTTAGTTGAGTGTGTCACTGGTTATTGTTCATCTAATACACTTTAACTCCGTTAGCTGGTTCCCGTTAAGATGAACCACCTCCACCTTTTCCATTTCTTGGCTCATAGTGAAGTTGCTGGCTCTCCTGTCAGATTTTCAGGCACCCTTTTACCCTATTTCTGCCAGTTCGCCTTAGCTTCTATCTGCTTACGAGGGGAAGTAGGTTCCCATGCACTCCGGAGCACTCCCTTGCACAGTGACCTAAATACCTACCAACGGATCGTTAGGCCAGCGCTGCTGGACGCAGCACCACCTCAGAACGTGTTAGAAATGCCGTCCCCACCCCAGACCCCATTTGGAGACTTGGGGAGGGGGCTCTACCTGGAATCACCTCCTGGTGATTCTGATGCACAGGAAAAATCACTTTCACTTTGAGAAACTTTTGGAAAGCTGGTGATGTGCAGTTAGGGGGTTAACAGGTCCTGAGGGGCAAGATTCCCGTTTTGTTAATTCTGTTCATCCCAAGGACTGTGCTTGGGGCATTTTGACTTGGAAACTTAAACCTCCTAAGCTTTCAAAACAAGTGTCTTCTGAAGACGAGTTTGCTAAGCAGCTCAGAACACTGGTGCACACTCTGCAGAAGACTCCCTGGCTATCAGAAAGAGAGGACAGATGCCTGCGGGGCCCAGCAAAGGTGAGGGCCGGCCTGTGCCCGAGGCTGGCACCGAGCTTCAGGTTTGAAAATTGCACCTGGGTCATCACTGACAGGGCGGGGGGGTGGGGGTTGTGTAGGCCCTGCCTCCCTCAGCTGCCCTAAGGATGCCGAGAACAGGGTTGGAAGCAAACAGGACAGCTGGCACGGCCAAGCTTTCCTTGGCATCATGTATTGCACCCTGCCCATCACCTTACCCGTGGAGGAGCCAAGAGGTCAACTTTTACAGGCTTGTCACCAGGGATGGGCTTGACTCCAAGGCCACATGGTAGTGATTACACGTCCTCTCAAATTGGTCACACTGCCTGAGACCTAGCCAGTCTGTCTCCAGTGCCCACACAGCCAGTGGGCCATCCTTCCAGAAACACTGCTTTTAATCAAATCTCTTCCTCACTCTCAAGCCTTTGAAAGGAAGTAGACAAACTAGGCACCTACCAGGTGGCTGACATTTTCTTACACATAAATTGAGTTTAATTCTCCTGACCCTGTCAGGATTTATTCTCCATTTCAGGGATGAGGAAACCTAGACTCAGGTGAAGGAACTTACTCATACAACTACGAAGTAGGGGAGCAAGCTGTGAACCCAGCCTCTGAATTCAAAGCTCATGTTCCCCTCCTCACCACCCCCTTGCACCTCTGCCTCCTTATTACTTAACAAGTTCAAACTTGTCAGTCCTTTGGGGTCCACCCTTCATTCCAAATACAGGCCAAAATCAAGTCAACTTGACCTCTCAGTACATCTCAACACGAACCCTTAGCTCAAGCCAGTCTGTTCCCTTCGCCCAACTGTCTGGCACGAGGCAGTTTGCTGAACGACCACCCTCTCACCATGTTCTATAGGCCATGGAGTTGTGACTGTCCTCTGTCGTTTTGTTTTTAGTTACCAACATTTCTAAATTGGGAGGTTTCCAGATAGAGCTCCGCTTCTGAATCCTGGTGAATAATGTCAAGGTTTGGCAACATCCTTCTGTGCCCATGGACTACCAATTTGCCAGAACTCTATAGCAGCTCTCCCCTTTAGCCAACATATGGGACACGCTGATGCCACTGACTGGCTGCTCTCATTGATGCTTCCCCCAGAGTGTCATCCTGTGATTACAAGGATTCAAAACCTGTCCAGCCAGAGGACCAGATCTTCTAGACTGATTTCATGGAGACTAAGGTGAGAAGGGTCTAGAATTTTCAAGCTTGGCATGGAGCCAGAAATTCCTTCTCTAACATGTCCCTCTGGGGGGTCCAGATGGAACCTATCCAAAGACAAGTGGAGGTCACAGAACAGTGCACAAAGATGGGGGCTCGGGGTACAACCGGCACACAGACTGGGACACCCAGCACACGGTACCCCCAGAGGCCCCTCACACTCACCCTGAGGGCCGTGTCACCAGGGCCAGAGCCAGAAGAGGGCTTGTCTGTGTGACCTAATCAATGTATGAAGCTTAAAATTTTGTAAACGAGAGAGCAAAGGGTAGCAGAATAACCCCCAAAATGTGACCGCAGGAGTTCAGGACATGCCATCCCAAAGTTAGCTGCTTCGATACGTGGATTGCTTGGAGAGCTGCGGGCACTTGGAAAATATCAAATACAGGGAGATGCTGGCACTGAATTTTCTCATCTGCCTAAAGACAGATACCCCGAAAGAAACACAGTTGTAACAGATACCATCCACCAGAGGACTGACTCTCACCACAAAAGAAGGAATTAGAGTCAACCCCACACCCTGACAAACTCCATCACAAACTGTCATACCTCCCATCTGCTCTAAAGGTTCGTACTCTTTCCTAAAAATCATTTGCTTTCCCCTAAGAGGCTTACTTCCCCCTCTCCCTCTTCTTTCCCGGTTGACCTGGTATGTAATTCTGAATTCTAAGCCACCTCAGGGAGTTACTTATTTTTCCCTGGGCATCTCCATGGATACATGAGGGACGCATGTTAAGAAACGTGTTTTTCTCTCATTAATCCATTACAAGGGTCTCAGCTAAGTACTTGAAGGGTGGAGAGGAAGTCATTTCCACCCCCTACAGGAGCAAGAGATTGGATATGGTAGGGACGGCTGAACGTGGCCAAGTTTATCCAGTTTCTCTTACTGGAGCAACATTCAGTCTCTATGGAGGTAGGCAGGTGGGAGAAGTTTGTCAGACTCAGACCGGCCAGAAGCCTTAATGAGGGCAGCCCCTACCACAATCCTATGAGCTCCTACGATGTGCCGGTTCAAGGCTCAACATTTGAACTCTGACTCTACCACGTGGGCTCTGGGGCAGCATTAGTGAGGACGGATTCTGTTGCTGCTACAGTACGTGAACAAAGAAACTGCAAAAACTCATCCGCCTAGCACGACAAATTTCTCACACAAAATGGCTGTCGGCCAGGCAACACTCCAGGGCGGTTCGAGGCAAAATTTACCATCCTGGCTGCTTCAAGCTTTCAGCCCATCATCTTCACCCAAGGCTTCTTCCCTAAGAGCACAAGAGAGGAAGAGAACAAGTGAGTCTCGCATGGAAGATGAATGATTTGGCCTGTAAGTGATACACTTCCCTTTCATTAAGAGCCTACTGGCCACGACTAGGCATGTGGCCATACCTCACTGCAAGGGCACCAAGAGGTACAAACCACCCTCGTGCCCAGGAGGAGAAGAGAACCAAATGTGGGGTAGTCCTGGGCTCCCTCCGTGTGCCCACTCAACCAGGGAAGATGGTGTCTTCCTGCAGAAGCACTAATCCTGTTCCATGGACGATGACCCTAAAGTACCACCTAGTGGCCACATCCAGCTCAACATCGAAGGTGTCTACGTGAGCGATTGGGCACCTCCTCACAACTAAAGAGAAAAGTCATCCGCTTAGTATCCCACCTAATCCTTAACAGAGGAGTAACCAGAAAGGGGAAGAGTAGAAAACACTGCAATTCTGCAGTGAGGCCACTTCAGCTAGGCACAGCAGGTGTCCCTTGCAGGTCCCACTCCGTCCCGCCGTTCTCTGTGGCCTCTAGCGCCACCCTCTGTGAGACCCTGCCATTGCCATCGCCCCCCTGGCCACACCCAAACATCCCACCGGGGAATCTGAACAGACCGGCTGTCTAGCTTTCTCAGTCCCCATCCTGGCCTAGGAGATTAGAGCCCCAAGGTCATTTTCAGTTCCAAGCTGAGACTTTTGGAAGGATCATGGGGGTTTGGGTCAGAATGGCTATCTTATAAACACAGTAGGAGTTTTACCTAACGGATTCCAACCAGCAACAGGGGCCAGACGCCCCATTCACAAGTTTTCTGTGAGACTCAACTCCTAAACCTGTTGTATTCCTTTGCTCCCTTACTCTCCTACCTCTCCCTCGATTGAAACTTTGATGCTATGGGGCTTGCGTGCAAAAGCCAAGCCTCACACTTCTTTCCCTGAGCCATTCTGTCCACCTGAAAAGTGTGCCTCGGCAGCACATTCCTGATCTGATCACTGCATCGAGGCTTTTGTCACATAAGTGTTCTCTACATCTGCTTCTTGCTGTTTGGGGCCCCAAATCAGTTTCCTCACCCAATAGTGCAAATCCTCAAATATCTGGACTCTCCTTACCTTCCATTTCTATTCACAAACTGGAAAGCTTTTTTGCTGATCTCATGTTCTTGTAAGACCTTGCCAAATACAGGCAACATCCACCACATGATGCTATCAAAAATCTGCTTTCCCATCTCTCCCCTTTTAGGTATATGATCCGCCCCTGAGCTCCTGCTGCCCAGAACATACCTACTTTTATATAAGTATGTTGATTTGTTTGCATTTTTGCAGCTTGCAACTAAAAACTACCCTAACCAGCCTTCTTTCTTTTTTTAAGTTTATTTATTTTGAGAGAGAGAGAGAGTGCAAGCAAGCAAGGGAGGGGCAGCAAGAAAGGGAGAGCGACAATCCCAAGCAGGCTCCACACTCCTCCACAAACCCTGAGATCATGACCTGAGCCGAAATCAAAAGCCGGATGCTCAACTGACTTAGCCACCCAGGCGCCTCTGCCCTGATCGAACTTCTAACAACATTCAATGGACTTGTCCATTGATGATCCCCCAATTGACAGATTTGTCTTCATCAGACAGATCAAGTTTGCACTTAGTACATTTCCTAAATTAGGCTCTTTATTTTGGAATAATTTCATTTACATGTAGTTGCAAGAAATAATACCTAGAGAGCCGGTGTAAACATTGATCTATACCTGGTTTCCCCATTGCTAACACTCAGTAAAACAACAATATAATCCGACACCCAGGACTGGTTTATTTAAAAACTGATGCCCTTTGCCTTTATTTCTGGCTATTTTGTGGGTTTGCCAGTGTCATTACACTTGAGCTTACTTTTGCATTAAGGCTATTTATTATATATTTTTAATTTTGTTTCTTTAATGATTTGTTCATTCAAAAAAAATTGGGGGGGGGGGCGTTGCCTGGGTGGCTCAGTTGGTTAAGTGCACATAGAGGTGCCTGGATGGCTTAGTTGATTAAGCGTCCAACTTCAGCTCAGGTCATGATCTCATGGTTTGTGGGTTCAAGCCCCATAAGCTGACAGCTCAGAGCCTGGAGCCTGCTTCAGGTTCTGTGTCTACCTCTCTCCCCCTCTCACTCTGTCTCTCTCCTCTCTCAAAAATAAATGAACATTAAAAAAAATCTTTATAAAAGTTTTTTGAGTACTTACAAGTATGCAGGCACTTTGCCATAGGATTCCAACAGTGGCTGTAAAGACATGGACCTTCCCCATTGTGAAGAGATTTCCCTGGTTTTCCTGAAGCAGAGGAAAGCAGTGTTTCAAAGTGCCACGGAGCTGACAGGAAAAGGGAGAAAGAAGGAGAAATCCATTGAATTCATCAACAAGGGAGCCACAGCGCTTTCGGCTGGAGAGCTAGGGACTAAGGCAAGATGGCAGCGCACTAAGAGGGAGGAGGGAATGGGGACCCCTCTTTGGTAATGACGGACTTGTTTGCGAATTTATCTACACAGACACTGCTTGTATGTGGGAAGATACTCCAAGGGCATGAACGGGTTTCACCGGGGGAAGCCCCCCACCCGGGCCCCTCCTATCTCCCAGCAGCACTGCCTGTACCGGGTCCATACTTACCCCTCCAGAGACAGCGCGTGCATACACAACACATAAGCTCCTACCTCTGTCGTCAGCTGGGACGCGCTCCACCTCTCTGTCCCCAGGAGAGATGATGATAGCAGCCTTAGGAGCTCTGAGTGGCCAGCAGGTCGTACAGGTGGGACTGGGGATGGAGGCGATGGGCAAAATGGCAGCCACTTTGCAGTTAGAGTCAAAGATGCGCAATGACCGGATAAGAGGAGGTAGCCTGTTCTGAGTGCTTGCCAAGTGCAGGCCACGACAGCACCCCCCACCCCCACCCCACTGAAGGGCTTCCCTGCAGGGGCTCATACTCCACACTACGAAGACAGTGTCCTTGACCATCTCACAGTGAAGGAAACAGCACTCCCCTGAGCTCATCCAGCGACCTGTGTCAGAGGTGAGAGTCCAACCCCGCTCTGTTCATTTCCAAAACCTAGCTATTCCCTGCCCTTACTGCAGTAAAATACATGTAACATAAAACTCACCATCTTAACCATCTTTCAGTGTCCAGTTCAGTAGCATTCAGTACATTCACATTCTTCCACAACCACCACCGCCAGCCACCTTCAGAACTTTTGCAAATTCCCAAGCTGAAACTCCGTGCCCATCAACACCACCTCCACATTCCTCCCCGCTGGCCCAGTAGCCACCTTCTACTTCCTGTCTCTACAGGTCTGAGTGAGTATCCGTGCCCCCAGGAACCTCGTATAAGTGGAGCCTTACTGTATTTGTCCTCTGTGAGCAGCCTGGGCCACTGAGTGCTGCCATCTCATCTTCCGTTAAGTTTTGCCAGTTGTCTCAGCTCCATTCTGTCTAGTGAAAGGACACGGTTCAGAATCACACGTTGCATTTAGTTGCCACATCTCTTTTGTCTCCCTCAATCTGGAATAGTCTGTCTTTAACACTACAGGCCAGAGCTTTGACCGAATCTCTCTTCAACTGGGTTTGTCTGCCGATTTCTCATGATCAGATTCCAGTTTTTCTGCATCTTTGGTAGGAACGTCACAGAACCAGTGCTGTGTTCTTGCTACAGCTTCCAATATGTCAGGAGGAGAGTTCGATCTATCCCTTTGTGGCCCATGCTAAGTCGGATCACATGACTAAAGTGGTGTCTGGGGCGCCTGGGTCGCTCAATCAGTTGAGCGTCTGACTTCAGCTCAGGTCATGATCTCACGGTTCATGAGTTCGAGCCCCGCGTTGGGTCCTCTGCTGTCAGCGCAGAGCCCGCTTCAGATCCACTGTCTCCCTCTCTGCCCCTCCCCCCTCGAAAATAAACATTAAAAAATTAAAGATGTTAAAGCAGTGTCTGCCAGATCACTCTTCTGTCCATTTGTAATAAATTAGCATTTCGTGGAGAGGTACTCTGAGATTTTGTAAATACTCTGCTCTTCATCAAACACTCCTCCCCACTGACCTTGCTCTGCGGAGCCAGGTATCACTGCGGACAGTGGCCACACGGGAACGTTGGGATTCCACTTTCCTTCTGCACTCACTAGTTGGCATCCTACTGGAATAAAAAGCTTTCTCTTGTCCCTATTTATCGGTCCACTTGTGTATTTCTATCTGTATGAACCCGTGGATTCCTGTTTCACTCAACGTGTTGTACAGTCCGGTGCTATCATTACCTCTTCCGGCGTCAGACTGTCCCAGATGTGGCCGGTGGGCAGCATTTCAGGCTGGCTTCTGCATCCGTGTGACACCCCTCCACCCGTCCTTGAGCACCTCCTTACTTTCTGACACAGCCGGCGGTTTAGGCTTATCTCATGCTTCTCCTGCTCCTGCCCTGTCTCCACGAAGCCTGATTCCATTGCCTGGTATTTAAAAGTCCAAGGTGGATGTGCTGCTGCTCCCAGACCCTCCTGGGGTTCGTGCGAGTTTCTCTCCTTCCCTTATCCTTCCCTTAACTGTCATTCTTCCTCTAGCCTCTCCCACTAACCTCAGTACATTTGTACTGGACCAGTCCCCTCCACACAGAACCTCCTGTCATAGCCAACACCCCACCCCTGACAGATGGCCCCTCACCCGTTCTGGCTCTGACACCCCCTGCTGGTTTACTGCCCCCTGTGTCCATCTCCACGGATGCTTCCCTAGTAGCTCAGTAACCATTTGTGAACCCCTGACCTGAGCCCTACTTAAAGGTCAATAGGGTATGAACAGACAAGCCCTTCCTGAGACAGGACCGGCCAGGGGTGGTGACCGTGAAGACAAAAAAGGGCTAATGTAGTGAATCATCACCATGTGACAGCTCCTGCCAGGCAGGGCAGGTGACTTGGCTGTCTTCGGGCTTGGCTACAAGAGGAAGCGGTAGGGGACCTCCTGGAGAGTGCCGTATAGCAGACAGCAGGTTTGGGGGTCAGGCTCGCCCTCTGCCTTCTCCTAGTTCACGTTATTATATTGTCTCCATCCCCACCCCCGCTATCTGTTTGCTATGTCTCCACGTCAGCCACTCGGGTAGCAGGCCACCTGTCTTTCTGATGCCCACCCAGGATTTATTCTTCACACACCCAGCAAGGCCCTCTCAAACATACCCACCAGACTGGGGGAGAGGCCTTGTAGCCATGTGCACGCGCTGTGGAAACTAACAGAAACTTATTTATAGTCCGCAAGCTATTAATAACACTGGGATCTTATTAATTCCGTTCCAAGCACAAATCTCCCCATAAACGCCTGGGCAGGGGTGGATGGAAACTAAGTGAATTTTATTGGGTAAAACCCCCGTAAAAGGAGAATGGTAATACGTCATTCCATTTCCCCTCATTAAGTCTGTGCTGGGAACATCCTGTGGTTTGGCAACGTAAAGCAGTGCCATCTGACCCGGGGCCCCAGGACCACTTCTCTCCTGCCTTGGCCCAGCTGCCTGTCTCCCTGCAAGAACACGTTTGCACAGGCTGACGTCGGTATAGTGGTCCTTTACCATCAGCAAAGCCTGTGGCCACAACCCTCACACAGAACTCTAGGGAGATAAGCCAGACCACACGGGTTGGGGGTAAGGGGGTGTTTGCCCAAGCCAGTTCTGGGATGACATGACTTTGAGCCAAAATCAGGGCACCTGGGTGGCTCAGTCAGTTAAGCATCCAACTTGAACTCAAGTCATGATCTCACAGCTTGTGAGTTCGAGCCCCGTGTCAGGCTCTGTGCTGACAGCTCAGAGCCTGGAGCCTGCTTTGGATTCTGTGTCTTCATCCGTCTGTCTGTCCCTCCCCCGCTCACACTCTGTCTCTCTCTCAAAAAAAAACATTAAAAAAATTTTTTAAACTAAGGCCAGATGTGGGGCACCTGGGTGGCTCAGTTGGTTGAACATCTGACTCTTGATTTTGGCTCAGGTCTTGGTCTTGTGGTTTGTGGGTTTGAGCCCTAAATCGGACTTTGTGCTCATGTGGGGCCTGCTTGGAATTCCCTCTCTATCCCTCCCCCTGCTCGCACATGTGCTTTCTCTCTCTCCCTACCTTTTAAAAATTTTTTAAAAAATAATAAAAATAAAAGAAGGCCAGTTCTGCCTGCTTCCCTGTGTCTAAACCCCCTTCCTGGAACTTGTCAGGCCGCTGGGATGCAAAGTGTCCCCTCTCCCGGCTGCGGCTGAAGTAGAAGATAGGGAGGGATGGACAGCGTGAGAGCACGTGGGTCCCCATTGCTAGAGTGCACCCTGAGCCCAGGATGCATCAGGCCAGAGAAAGCACCAGGCCGGGTGGCCGTGAGGAGGGAGGGACCACGTGAGAAATGGGGAGGACTCTTCCAGAGCCAGGAGAACAAGGTCTTCCTCTCCTTTACTTACCTCCCAAGCAGGAAAGAGAGAAGAGCAAGATGCCCCCTCAGGGGGTAGAGCCAGCTCTGTGTCCCTCTGATGTCACGAGATGGGCAGAGAAAGGTGATGACCGAGGGCACTGTACCTTTGAGTGGACACCGGTGACTCCACGCTAGCCCCGCCACCCAACTAGGCTCCCGGAACTTGACCAGTCCCCACAGCACTTGTCTCCTGGCGAGTGGGGGTGTCCTCGGTGGGGCCAGCCCCAGGGCGGAGGGAAGGGAGGCAGACCGGCCCAGGGAGACAGGAGCACACCTTCTGCAAATCTGCCGAGGGTCGTTGTACGATCCAGAAGCCCGAGGCGTGCACTTCCCAGAGACTGCCTCGGGCGTGGTTTTCGAGTGCCCTGATGCAGCACTGCCCGTGGACCTGTGGCCCATTCACTCGTGAGGAGTGGTACAACCACGTCCTGGAGGGACAGGGGCGCCTCAACCTCGACCTCTGTTATCTGGCAGCTTTTCTTGCTCCGTGGGCTGAGGTGTGGCACTCCTGTTATGGCCGGGCTCCGTGGGAATGGAAGAAGGGGAAGGAGAGGAAGGGGCAGAGGGAGAAGGAGAGGAGGGGGAAGAGGGAGGAGAGGAAGGAGAAGAAGGGGCAGAGCTGTAAAAGGAGAGGAAGGGAAAGAGTAGGAGGAGAGGGCAGAGGGAGGAGGAGAGGAAGGGGAAGAAGGGAGGGGGAGGGG
>NW_024080734.1:3448516-3518066 GCF_003009895.1 Hyaena hyaena | reverse complement strand
AGGGGAGGGGGAGGGGAGGGGAAGAGGGGAGGGGAGGGGAGGGGAAGGGGGGAGGGGGAGGGGAGGGGAAGAGGGGAGGGGAAGACGGAAGGGGGAGAGGAGGGGAGGAGGGTAGGGGGAGGGGAGGGGGCAGAGGGAGAGGAAACAGCAGAGGGCAGGAAGCTCAGAAACCCCGCATCACTCAGCCTGCTTCCATCCATCATTTACTGAATGAGATGGTGCCTCGGAGCACCGCACAGGGGACACAGTAATTACTCATTAAATATTGCTCTCACCCCTGGGAGTGGCGGGAGAGTAGAAGAAGCTGTCAGTGACTGATTCAACCACGAAACACCCCAGAACACAGAACAGCCATTGTTGCTCCCATTTTACAGATGAAGCGCGGGGCAGTGACACCAGCTGGCAGGTCGCCCCACAGCCCTGAGGGCAGCAGAGCCAGAGCAAGGGCTTGTCTGCTGCCGCAGGTCCCCGGAGCCCAGCTCAAGACACAGGCTTTATCTCGCCAGCGGACTCCAAGAGACCCAGGGATGGGGGAGAGAGAGAGATGGAAGATGTGGGCATAGACACAGCAGGGGGCGTGGGAGAGGAGGCGGGGGATCTGACGGGGAGGGGGTCAGGAGCAGGCTTACCTGCCTGAGAGGGAATTTGAGGGCCTGCAGCCACCAAACGAGCTCTGGAGTGAAAGCCACCTGGCATAGTCCACCATGTGGACCCCTCGGTAGCTGGGTGACTTTGGGCAAGTCCTCTTCACCCTCAGAGCTGTCACTGTCCTCCTCAGTAAAATGGGGGAGAGGGCAGTCCAGTCCCTGCTTCACAGGCTGGGGGCGGGGGGGGGCACCACGCTCAGTCATGGCTCTTCCAGAACATCGCCTGTCAGAGCTCGCGAGGTGGCTGAGCCTAGGGCAGGGATGGAGGCCCGACCCCATCCTCCTCAGATGCGCTCCAAGGGGAGACCGGGGAGGCCACCGGACGATAGGCCAGGAGGGGAACGCCATGCATTTTCCTAGAGGAAAAGAGTCTGTCAGAAGAGACCCTCCCTCACAATTTGGAGGAACTAGGCAGTGTGCCTCAGCTCTGTCGCTGCCTCCCTGTGTGACCACGAGCAAGGCACTGGTCCCCTCTGAACCTCAGTCTCCTCATCTATAAAATGACTTTGAGGACTATGGATCACCTTAAACAGAAACTGTTGGTATAAATTTTACCCGGGGAGGCAAAGGAACCAAGTGGGGCGGGGGAATAGCACAGACCTCCAGAGAGATCAGGGCTCAGATCCCAGTTCTCAAAAAAAGCAGTTAAGCAGCCATAGTCGAGTTTTTCCGCCTCCCTATGGAGCGAATGACTGAGAAAATGCACGTGAAGCCCTTAGCCCAGTCTAGTATGTAGTAAGGACTTAAACCACCGTAGCTGCCCACCCGTTTCCCTCTCAGCCTGGGCCAGATCTGGGCCTGACCTTGCCTTCTATCTCCCACCCCCCCCCCACCTCCCCGCTTTTGTCCCCAAATTTCCAGCCGAGTGGGACTTGCAAGCAGTCTTTGTGGGACAGCCACCCAGGCTCAACCACAGCTCTGGTCTCATCAGTGCCCCTGCTATAAACAGACAGAGGCACTGGGAGGAAACACCTGCTCCCTGGTGGCCCTGAGGGCCAGTGGCCTCTGGAGAGGTGAGTTGGAGGGTGGCAGTCTCATTCAATGCAAGTAACAATCAGACCTAAGGTCAGGGTGGGCCCTGAAAGTCCCTGGGCACGCAGAGCCCCAAGGGAGGTACAGAGAGCCAGGCGGCACCCAAGTGGTGTCCCTGACTTCCGTCTCGCTCACCCTCGGCTGGGGGGGGCGGGGGGGGAGGGCCTGCCACCCTTTTGCCCTGGGGTAGGGGGAGGGCATGCCACCCCGCTACCCTGGGTCCTCTCTTCTAACTGAGCTATGCCCTCCCCACCGTGAGGAGCTGCCTCTCAGAGCCACCTGCACGCCTCACCCCCAGGCGTGACCACACCGCTGTACAGACTGCAGGGCACACCGCAGGCACCTTATACACACCATCTAAGACACTTGCCAGCCCAAGGCGATCGATCGGTGCCGCCACAGATAAAGACCCCGCCTCTCGGTAAAACGGCGAGCGCCAAATCACAGGGCTGCAGTGAGACAACAGGGATTAGAACCCGAACCCACACCCCAGCTTTCACCCCTGCTCCCTCGAAGCTTTGAGGGCTCAACCTTACCCTTCTTTCACCAGGGCCAAGCATACACTTCAACAACGCACCCCCATAACAAACCAACCATGTTTGCTAAATGACTCTAGAAAGGGACCCAGAAACAAGAATTCAAGGGCAAAGGTTTCCCCGGAGGACAAGGGGTGGGTTGCGCATGCGCCAGTGCCCCGCACGCTGTGCCACAGGCACCACTTCATCCCACGCTCAAAACCATCGAGAGGGCTGGGGGTCTGATTCTCACTTTACAGTGAAGAAACGGCGAACAGAGGTGAAGTGCCGTGTTCGAGGCTCACACTCTTAAGAGGCCGGGCTGAGCGCATTCCTGGGGCTGGGGTCCTGACACCCCACTCAGCCCCTCTGTGTGGTGAGGACCACAGGGTGGTAGTCCTTTGGAGGGGACCCCCGGACACTGTCCCTTCTGTGTGACCAGCCCCCCTGTGGACGTGACACAGCACTGGAGATCATCGTGCATCAGCTCAGTACATGGATGCACGGGTAAACATTACTTCCGAGGCTCCTTGAAGTTCTAGAAGCACAGTATATGTGCTGAAAGCATGGACCCCCAAACCGCACTGCTGGGATTCCTGGCTGTCTCTTACCAGCTGTGTGTTTGGAGGGAGAGACTACATTCTTCTGTACCTCAGTGTTCTCATCTGTATAATGAGTTATACATATATTTATGTTTATAACTCCATAGCGGTCTCGGTTTGGTTTTGGAACAAGGCACAGTTACGCGTACCTTGAAAGTATGCATTTGGGGCGCCTGGGTGGCTCAATTGGTTAAGCATAGACTCTTGTTCTTGGCTCAGGTCATGATCTCCTGATTCATGAGTTCAAGCCCCACGTCAGGCTCTGTGCTGAGACTATGGAGCTTTCTTGGAATTCTTTCTTCTTCTCTCTCTGTCCCTCCCTATATACTTGTGCTCTCTCCTTCTCTGTCTCTCTCTCAAAAATAAGTAAATAAACTTTAAAAAAAAAAAGAAAGTATGCATTTACTAAGCTAGTATCAGACCACACCGATATCAGCCTTACCTCTTGGCTGCGTGTGAGCGGATGTGTGTACATAAACCTCGTAATTTGTATCTGGTTTTATATAAGAAATTGATTCCAGGCATTGATCTGTAACATCTGTTGGGGAGGGGTCCCTAATTAGCCTTGGCACTTGGAGCCTCTTTGCTTTTTTTCTGTTTAAGGCGAAACAACCCGAAGGGGGTAATTTTAAATGCCAAAGCAGTGACTGTTCTGGGTTGCTAGGGAAAAGTTCAGAGCAAGCTTTTCGGCAGCCCTAGGATGAAGATAAGAATGGAACCGACTAGTAGGCGCTAGAAAAGCACCTCACATGGGAGGGAGCTGGGAGCTCAGAGCCAGTCAGGGTGTGGAGAACCGCCCACTCCCAAGGGCAGAGGAAGGGCCCACAAGGCCTTGCAAGGGACACGGCAGAGACCAAAGGGCGAACTCCTTCACTCCATGCACACGTCATCTGTGCCTCTGGAACCAGGCCTTGCTGTCACTCACAAAGGGTCACCCCAGTGTTTGAGGAACTCACTCTTCAACGAGGGACACAGACACAGAAGCGAAATCGTGTAGCAGGACCTCCCAAGCCAGCCACGGCCCTGCTTTCAGTTCCGCACATGCAGGGGTGGAGAAGATGTGCCTCCAGGATCCACCACGGAGGACTTTTTATTTCCTTGAAAGAAGCATTTTGACACAATGACTGAGTTGGATGGTGAGACCCTTAGGTCATGTTCAAATAAAAAGGATACAACTTAATAGCATGGGGACAGGGAGACATGGAAAGGGACGTGTCTTCTCCCAAGGGGGTGGGGGGTAAAAAGTAGAGAAGGGACATGGGAAAGCTGGTAACCTCCAGGGTGAAGGGCCAGAGAGAGACAGCATGGTGGCAGGATGACCAAAGAGAATATGAGAGAAGGGGATATTTAGGGCTCTTTATTGTGGAGAGCGCGATGTGACCCCAGGCTTCTGGCCCACATGCGGAATCCTGGAGAAGTAACCAGTGACTTCTCTGGTGTGTGAGCGGATGACTTTGAGAGCTCCTGGAGGGGCTGGGTTTGTTTCGTTTTTTAAGTCACAGCTACCGTGTGCCAGGCGTTATTCTATGCATGTGAGAAAACCGACACTTTTAACCCTGATGACAATTTTGTAAGGTTAGTCCTATTATTGCCCCCATTTTCTAGGTGAGGACAACGAGGCACAAAGAGAATAAAGAACCTTCCCCGAGGCTCACAGTTACTGGGCAGAAGACTCAGCATCCAGCCCAGTGCAGGGCCTGGGAAAAAGGACCCCTGCCCCATGCCATACACTTCAGGGGCCCCAGCTCTGTTCCTCCTCTGACCACGCCGCTCCCTGCAGGGCAAAGGCCACAGACGTGCCCACTGGGATCCCCTGTTCTTCCCCTCCCCCTGTTAGACCCACAGCCTGGGTACTCAGGATGCCAGAATTCCCTTCCCAAAGGGCTCTGTCAGGTAAGACCAGGGTGACCCTGATCAAAGCTATGTTGAAAGGAACACGGACATGGGGAGCCCCACACTGTGCATTCCCAGCAACACACAGTGTGAAACTCACTCTGCCAGTCTGCTCGAGTGGCTGTCACAAACTGCCAGACTGGTGGCTTCGACAACAGAGATTTATTTTCATCAGGCTGATCCTGTTCAGGGTCCTATCAGATCAGGGCCCTCACTAACCTTAGTCCCTTCTACAAACGCCGTATCTCCAAACAGTCATATTGGGGTTTAGGGCAGGGGAGGGTAGGAGGGAACAGGGACAACATATTCAGTCCCTAAGGCTTACCAGGAAAACATGGGAGTCTAGGCAGTGGGTGATTCAGGCGCAGCACCCGAAAGCTTGTGGACGCTGCTCAGGGTCTCATTTGGGGGAATAACATCCGATCTTGAACCAAAGGAGAGGACTCTGGAGCCTGAGGGTGGAACATCACTGCAGGAGCAGCAGTACTGAAGAGGAAGGGCCACCCCTCCACAGGGCTGCGCAGGCTGGTGTTCAACACTGCCACCTTGTGGTGCAGAGAGGCAAGAGCAATAGGGGGCTTTGATTGCAGTTCCCTCTGCATCTGGTATTTCAGAAGCAGGACTAAGGAAAGCCCTAGATTTTTGGAAAAAGCAAAAGCAAGATATTAAACTTCATAACTAGAGTTGGAGGGGGAGGGAGTATTCAAGTGATTAATTAGAGGAGAAGAAATATGACCAGATTTTTTTAAAAATGTTTTAACATTTATTTATTATTGAGAAACAGAGACAGAGCACGAGCAGGAGAGGGACAGAGAGAGAGGGAGACACAGAATCCAAAGCAGGCTCCAGGCTCTGAGCTGTCAGCACAGAGCCCCACGCGGGGCTCGAACCCATGATCTGTGAGATCATGACCTGAGCTGAAGTTGGACGCTCAACCAACTGAGCCACTCAGGCACCCCTAAATGCTTTTTAAAAGTGAAAACCCAAGGAAGAACCATTGTTTAAGGTCTAGCTGTGGTAAATTACCACATTCAGATTTGTGTGAAGACTCGGATCCCTAAAAACTGTACCAATAATCTTGGGGCACCTGGGTGGCTCAGTCGGTTAAGCGTCTGACTCTGGAGTATGGCTCAGGTCATGATCTTACAGCTCATGAGTTTGAGCCCTGCACTAGGTCCTGTGCTAACTCAGCTGAGGAGTCTCTGTCTCTGTCTCTCTGTGCCCCTCCCCTGATGGTCTCTCAAAATAAACAAACATTAAAAAAATCAATAATCTGTTGAAAAGCACACTTAAGAAAAAAGGTAACAGTTTATAACAACAGGACACCACTACGCACATATTAGAATGACCAAAACCCAAAACACGGACCCCAAATGCTGGTGAGGACGTGGAAGAACAGGAACTCTCATTCATTGCTGGTGGGAATGCAAAATGGTACAGCCACTTTGAAAGCCAGTTTGGCTGCTTCTTACAAGACTAAACATAATTTTACCATACAATCCCACGATAGCATGCCTTAGGCATTTACCCAAAGGAGGTGAAAACTTATGTCCACACAAAAACCTACACACAGATGTTTATAGCAGCTTTATTCTTAATTGCCAAAACCTGGAAGCAGCCAAGATGTCATCCAGTAGGTGGATGGATAAATAAATAGACTGTGGTACATCTAGAAACTGGATCATGATTCAGTGCTAAAAAGAAGTGAGCCATCAAGCAGGAAAAGACATGGAGGAAACTTAAGTGCAGATCATTACATGCAAGAAGCCGATCTGAAAAGGCTACACACTGACGCTAACCAGGTGACATTCTGGGCAAGGCAAAACTGTGGAGACAATAAAAAGATGAGAGATTGCCAGGGTCAGGTGTGGGGAGATGCACAGACAGACAACAGAGGAATTTTAGGGTGGTGGAAATACTCTGAACAATACAATAGTGGTGGATAGGTGCCATTATACTTTGTCCAAACCCACAGAGGGGCGCCTGGGTAGCTCAGTCAGTTGGGCATCCGATTTTGGCTCAGGTCATGATTTCATGGTTTGTGAATTGGAGCCCCGCATCAGGCTCTGTGCTGACAGCTCAGGGCCTGGAGCCTGCTTCAGATTCTGTGTCTCCCTCTCTCTCTGCCTCTACCCCCTTTGCGCTCTGTCTCTGCTTCTCTCTCTCTCTCTCTCAATAATAAATAAACATTAAACATTAAACATTAATAAAAAAACAGAATGCACAATGCCAAGAGCGAACCCTAAGATAAACTCTGGACTTGGGGTGACTGTGATCGGTAGTCCATCCTTAGTCACAAAAGTCCCACTCCAGTGAGTGATAGTTGATGATGGGAGAAGCTAGGCATGTGTGGGGTCAGAGGATATGTGGGAAATCCCTCTGTCCCTCCCTCTCAATTTTGTTGTGGACTGAAAACTGCTGTAAAAAGTTAAGGTCTTAAAAAAAAAAGTCGCAGCCATGTAGAATCATTGAGTTTTTTAAAAATCAAGAGCTAGAACTCCGTGTCAGAAGGGGAAATGTATTCCTCACCATCCACTATTTTTTCTAACCCACTGTTTGGCAGACATCACGTGCACATCATTCTATGTCATCCCTGCCTGCAATTACAGAGACTGAGGAGCAAAGAGGTTCTAGTGAATTGTCCAAGGTCAAACAGTAAGGATAGATGTAGGATTCCAACCCAGTTTGGGTAGCACTCCGCCTCTCTCTGTGAAAGGACATGAAGCTTGCAGCAAGCGCTAGGAAAAGTCTGAAAGTTGGTTTCAGATACCCCCTAGGAAGGCAATGGCTTCTCTGACATCTCGAGTCAGGATTCAGGAACGCAGACGCTATGCTCAGCCCTAAACCTGTGTACAGACAGCCACCGGAGAATACATTCTGTCCGGCTGCAAGGGATTTGTGCACAAGACACATGAACTCAGCAAAAAACTGCATCTCACCCCTCGGAGTATGCAGGCAGCCCAGGAACATAACCACCAAGAATCCGATGTCCCTGCAGCCCCCGTGCTGACATGGGTGCAGGGCTCATGGCCGGGCTAGGACAGCACTAAGGAAGCACGATGTGACTGTAACAAACGGAAACATCAATATTTCCTTCTGGAAATAAATCTCAGCCCTTTGGTGACACCAGATCCACTGGCAGGGACTCCCTGACCTTGGCCCGGCTCTCGCTGAACTCCCAGAGACATTCAGAGCATAATCAAAACGACAGACACTTTAGTGCCTATAAAGTTTCCTCAGGGTGGGGGAGAGACAAACTTTTATTAGACGGCTGGCCCCGTACACTAAAAATAACCTTTGTATTTAGCAGCTAGATTTCCGCCCCCCCCCCCAAATTGCTTTTGCCTTTCATTAAACAGTCCAATCCAGGAGTCTCACCTTTCATCACAGAGTGGAAAAATTCTTGGTGGCATTCTCCCAGACCCGGGGCCCACCCACTCACAAGTCCCAAGGGCCCCATATGCCCCAGTCAGGTGATTCTGGGGCATTTGCTGGACAGCGTATAATTTCAGGAGGCCTAGGTACACAGCTCGGTTGTGGCCACTCGCTCAAAGACGAGAGGAAGGAGGACAAACACTTTTGGGACACACAATTTTGTTGTGGTTTTATAACTGACCTTTTTTTTTTTTCTTTTATAAACAATCTGCTCAGAGCCAAAGAAAGAAAACTTTTCCACTACTGCTTGAGAAACTCATGAATGAGTTAAGTCAAGATTCTCGGCGGCACGAGTGGTACAGTGGAGACAGCCTGGGGCACCGGTGTCGGGAACACACAGCCCCTCTTTCACCGTGTTTGTGAGGAAGGGAGAGGCCAGGCAAGCTCTCCTTCCTCCCTCCCTCCTCCCTGAGTGGCATCGGCTCCTCCTTTTTTCTAAGGGAATTGAAGACCAATTCCAGACCTGGAGACAGGTCATCCCTGCCCCACCTCTCCCCTCTGATTAGCAACAGATTTTAAATGAATGATTCCAATCTCCTGGCAGAATTCCAAATAATTGATGCCGCTACCCTCCCTTTGAGGAGGGGGACCATAACTCCCTGCTATTTTAAGTGTGGCTGCACATGGTGACTTCCTTCAAAGAGGAGGTATGGAAACAGGGGGAAAGGGTAACTTCATGGAGAAGAAACCTGACAAAGCCAATTTGGCTGGGCGATCAAAGTCAACAACAGTGAGAAGTCACATTGACAGAATGTTCTCTTGATGACGTGAGTGGCATTTCACCTCTGTGGGTCTTCCTCCCCAAGCCTATAACCTCATTTTACTCATGAGAAAAATAACAGGCAAATTCGGGTGGGGGTGGGGGCATTCTACACAAGACCTGACCAGTACTCTTTAAGCTGTCAAGGTCATCAATAATCGGATGGAAACGGAAAGTCTGGGGAACTGTCACAGCCAAGAGGAGCCTAAAAAGACGTGGCCACCAACTGCTATGCAGAGTCCTGGATGGGATCCTGGAAGAGAAAAAAAGGACCCGAGGTAAAAACTAAAGAAATCTGAATTAGTATTTGTTAATAACAATGTATCAATATTTGTTCATTAACTGTGACGGATGCACCACGCTAATATATTAATAGTAGGGTTAACTGGGTATGGAATATATGAAAACTCTGTGTTGCCCTTAAAAGTTTTCTGTAAATCTAAAACTGAGAATTTAAAGTTTATTTTTTAAAAATGAATGGTTTTAGCTTTCCCTTTTGCTCTCCTTGCTTCCCTTCTTCCATGACCTTCTTATCAGTCTTGGCATCTTAGCTGCTCTTACAGTCTATTTGATAGACGTCTATGCTCATCAGTTTTGCTTTTTTCCTTTGGGGGTATCGATACAAGTTTGATCCAGCAAGCCAGCCATTGATCCAAAGA
This sequence comes from Hyaena hyaena, assembly GCF_003009895.1. Lineage (NCBI taxonomy): Eukaryota > Metazoa > Chordata > Mammalia > Carnivora > Hyaenidae > Hyaena > Hyaena hyaena. The sequence continues at coordinate 3,508,523 of NW_024080734.1, read as the reverse complement.
TGGACACACCAGTGTCTCCCAGTCCTCCTCAGCCACTCTTACGGGAGCTGCCAAGGGCCTTGGGGCCAATATGCTGTTCAATGCGTACTGCATAGCTCCTAAGCTAAGTCAGATATTTCACAGGGAGCTGATATTCTCCACTGTTTCCTACTGGAAACTATGAGTGATAAATTAATAACAATAATAATAATAATGTTTATGACTTATATGATTTGTGTATGGCTAATGTCCTGTGGACTGTTTTGAAAGGCAGATGATACAGAAGCCCTCAGCCCTATTATAAATTGGCCTAATTTGCCTGTTAACATATAAACAGAATCACACAATATTCGGCCCTTTGTGACCAGTGTGATGCTTTCAGAGTTCACCCATGTCGTAACATCGACAAGTACTTCCTTTTTATTGCCAAGAAATATTCCATTGCATGGAGACACTGCATTTTATCATCCGTTCATCAGTGGATGGACACTTGGGTTAGTCCCACTGTGTCCTATTATGAATAATGCTTCTAGGAACATCCGTTTAGTGTACTAGATTTTGTGGGGATATGTGTTCCTCTCTCCCTTGGGTGTATCCTAGGACTGGAATTGCTGGATCATATGGGAACTCTCAGTTTAACCATCTGAGGAGCTGCCAGGCTATCTTCCAAAGTTGTGCGCTTTCTCTAGTCCCACCAGCTGTCTAGGAGGGTTCTAGTTTCTCCACCTTCTCCCCAAGGCTTGTTCTGACTGATCTCTGATTAGAGCCAACTGAGGGGAGATGGAAGTCACTGGAGCATTTTCCTGATGACTAATGATGTTAAGTGCCTTCTCATGTGCTTATTGGCCACATGCATATCTTCTTTGGAAAACTGTCTATTCAACATGATTTGTCCATTTAAAAATTTTTTTTAACATTTATTTTTATTTTTTATTTTTTAATTTATTATATATATTTTTTTAATTTTATATCTTATTTTTCTGGAAATAAATCTCAGCCCTTAGGTGACACCAAATCCACTGGCAGGGACTCCTTGGCCAAGGTCTCACTGAACTAACTCTCTAGACATTCATCGCATAATCACAAGGACAGACACTTAAGTGCCCATAATTATCCCACGAGTGGGGGGAGGGGGGGAGGTCAGAGAGAGAGAGAGAGAGAAGGAGGGAGGGAGGCACAGAACCCAAAGAAGGCTCCAGGCTCTGCGCTGTCAGCACAGAGCCCGATGTAGAGCTCAAACCCACAAATCACAAGATCATGACCTGAGCCAAAGCCGAACACTTAACTGACTGAGCCACCCAGGCGCCCCTACTTTGTCCATTTTTTTTAACGTTTTATTTATTTCTGAGAGAGAGAGAGCATGAGCAGAGGAGGGTCAGAGAGAGAGAGAGGGAGACAGAATCCGAAGCAGGCTTCAGGCTCTGAGCTAGCTGTCAGCACAGAGCCCAACGCGGGGCTCAAACCCACGAACTGTGAGATCGTGATCTGAGCCGAAGTCAGACGCTCAACCAACTTAGCCACTCAGGCTCCCCTGCTTTGTCCATTTTTAAACTGGTCTGTCATTTCATTATTGAGTTGCAATAGTTTTTATATTCTAAGTGTGAAGTCCCTCATCAAACATCTGACTTGCAAAATTTTCCTCTAATTCTGTAGGTTGTCTTATGCTCTTGTTGATGCTACCTGAAGTTTAGATGTTTTCAGTTTTAACAGTGTCCAGTTTATTGTGTTGTTGTCTGCACTTTTGATGTCGTGTCTAAGACATCATTGTTGAATCCAAGGTTACAAAGATTTATACCTCTGTTTTCTTCTAAGAGTTTTATAGCTTCAGCTCTTCGATGTAGGTCTTTGATTCATTTTAAATTCATTTTTATATATTATGCAAGATAGGAGTCCAAGTTCATTCGTTTGCATGTGATTATTCTCTCTCCAATTTAATGGTCTTGGCACCTCTGTCAAAAATGAATTGGCTGTAAATGTGAGGGTTTATTTCTGTGGCCTCAAATCTATTCCACTGATGTACATGTCTCTTTATGATGGTACCACACTGTCTTGATTTCTATAGCTTTCCAGTAAGCTTTGAAATCAGTAAAGGTGTGCCTTCTAACCTATTCTGCTTTGTTTGAGATTATTTTGGCTAGTTGGGGTCCCTTGAATTTCCATATGAATTTTAGAATCTTCTTGTCATTTTCTGCCAAGAAATCACCTGAGATCTGACAGGACTTGCGTTGAATCCGTAGATCCATCTGGGGAGTATTGCCATCTGTATTCGTTTTCTAGAGCTGCCATCATAAAGGACCACAAACTGGGTGGCTTAAATAACAAATGTATGGGCTCACAGTTCTGAAGGCTAGAAGTCTGAGGTCAAGGTGTTGACAAGGCTAGTTCATTCTGGGGGGTGTCAGGGAGGATCTGTTCCATTGCTCCCCCAGCTTCGGTTGTTCTCTGGCGATCTTTGTTGGGCCTTCCTTGTCTTGTAAATGCATCACTCTGATCTCTGCCTTTGTCTTCACACGTTGTGAAGATGTCCTTTTATAAGGACACCTGTCATATTGGATTAAGCCCACTCTGATGACCTCATCTACACTTAATCATCTGCAAACACCTTATTTCCAAATAGGGTCACATCACAGGTACGGAGGTTAAGATTTCAACATCTTTTGGGAGAAACACAATTCAATCCACAATACCATCTTAATTAACAACGTTAGGTCTTCCAATCCATGAATGTGAGATGTCTTTCACGGGAACTTCTTCAATTTCTCTCAACAATGATTTGTAGTTTTCAGAGTATAGGTTATACACTTAAAAAAATGTTTTTTCTTGGTATTTGAGTCTTTTTGGTGCTATTCTTGTCAATGGAATTGTCTTCTTAATGTTATTTGCAGTTTACTCATTGCTACTATATCAAAATAAAATTGATTTTCATATATTGATCTTGTATCCTGCAACCATGCTGAGCTTATATTGGTTCTAATAGTTTTTTTGTGTGTATTCCTTATGTTGTTCTATCTGTAAAGAGATAGAGTTTTATTTCTTCAGCTTCTCTTGAGATGCCTTTCTTTCATCTTCTTTCCTATTAATTTTCTTTTGCCCTGATTTTGACATCATTTTTTTCATTCTTCTTCATGTGGTATATACTTATGTAAGCCATCCCAAATCATTTTGCAAAAGATGGGATCTAAATTAACACATTTAAAACTAAAACTCATACCCTATTAATACAATCTTTTTTTCTCAATTCACCCAGAAGCCCTGAATTTTTACAATGAATCTTCCTTGATTCCCATGAATTTTTAGAGGCAAAAAAAAAATCCAAAATTCCTGATCATCTAGCAATTTAATTGTCTACCAAATATCGAAGGGTGATAGAAGCAACCACCATCTTTCAAAATGATGTTTTGGAAGAAGGGCAATATAGAAATAGATTTCATCCTAGAAAAACACACTAAATGTTTTTAAGTATTATAACAGCACCAGATTTTCATGTCTTTAAGAAAACTCTAGGAACTCCAAGTTCATGAAGTGGTCTGGGACAGGTGGCGAGTGCAAGTTCATTGTTTAATGTCGTTCTTTGCCTTCTCCCAGGGCAGACGTGTGTCTTAACTTCACTTCTAGCTCCAGTGCTGGTACTGTGCCTGATATATAATGAGTCTTTAGTGACTTTTGGTCATTTCTAATGCAGATGAGCTGATTTGTTATCTCTTGCCTTAAGAATTACATTTCAATGTATTTCTAATCTCAAATTATTTGAATTCTGAGAACATATTAATACTTCCATAACAACTTTAATGGTGGCTAAGTTGACTAGGTATATACCACTTCTAGGTTGTGGAATGAATAGAGGAGACAGTAAATTCCCTCCTGTTGCTTGTCAGCTGCAAAGAATCTGCACTGGTATTCTCCAAGGATCAGTCGGTCTTCCCCTCCCTACCCACAAGACTGATGTCACATGGACAGATCTGGGAATTTTCTTCCTTGTCCAGAAGAATGGCAGGAGGGTTCAGTTCATGGGACCCTGTACATTTCTATGCCACCAAGTCTCATCATAGCTCAGTGCAAGGGTTTTCATCATTTACTATCTTTTATCCTTATTCTAGTTATTTACTGGTGGATGACAAAATGCCCCTAAACTTAGTGATGTTAATATCCTATCACATTTTGTGAATCAGGAATTTAGCAGGACATATCCGTGTGATGCTCCTGCCCCATGTGGCATCCACTAAGGTCAGTGGTAATTGGCTTAGGTGGGCTGGTCTAGAGGGTCCAAGGTGGCTTTAGTTATACATCTGGTGACTTTCGGGGGTGGAGACTGGCTGGAAGGTTGGGCTCAGTTAGGATCATGAACCGGAGTGCCTAAACATGGCCCCTCCACTTGGGGGCTCTCGGGGTAGTTGATTTATTGCCATAGCAGCTCAGAGCTCCCAGAGACAAACTTCCATGAGAGAGGGGGTAGAAACTACCAATCTCTTAAGACCCAGGCCTAGAAACTGACACATCACTTCTGCTATATTCTATTGGCCAGTCAGAAGCCCACCCAGTGGTACAGGCCCCATCTCTGGATGGAAGCAATACCAAGGAATTCAGAGCCTCCTTTAACCCACTACAATCGTCACTTCCCACTCACAATCCCTTTTCTCATAGGCAGCCTCTCTATGTGTTTAAGGCGTATCCTTGAATTTGAATGGAGTCTGTTCCATAAATTATGTCCATCTGTGTGTACATCGCGTCCCTTCCTCTGACTGATGGCAGCCTCCAGGGACGACCTCCCGAGTGGCCTGGGACTCCCCTGCCACAAACAATGCTAAATGAGCACTTTCTCGAATGTTCCTTTAGGACAGAGTGTCTCTGGCCTGTACACCAAGGGGTGGCACATTGCCCAGTCAGCAGCAGGGGATCCACACAGTTAACTGGCACCGGCACTTTCAGACCCCTCTGCAAAATGGCAGCCTCTGCCCTCCCTTCCTCACGGAGAACGAGGGCGCCCTCCCACCCTCACTGTGGCCAACAGTTGGCATTACCCAACCTTCTAATCTTCACTCATCTGATGGGTATACACAATGAAGTTTCAGGTGGAGATTTCTATTTTTTTAAACATTTTTATTTATTTTTGAGAGACAGAGCATGAGCGGGGGAGGGGCAGAGAGAGAGGGAGACACAGAATCCGTAGCCGGCTCCGGGCTCCGAACTGTCAGCACAGAGCCAGACGCAGGGCTCGAACCCACCAACTGTGAGATCATGACCTGAGCTGAAGTCAGACACTTAACAGACTGAGCCATCCAGGGGCCCCATGTTGAACTTTTTAAACAAAGCCTTCTCTCCTCTTGGGAAAATATAAGGGAAGGAAAGGAAGAGGCATCTGGCTTCCCATGGAGCTTGGCTGGAAGGAATCCATCCCATAAGGCCACAGCTGGCTGTCTCCCTGCACATCCTCGGACCTGAGGGAGGGTGGGCCATAGGACTCCTCTTCCCCCTGCTTCTCTCTCCTCCCTTTCCTGGGACCAGGGACTTTAACTTTAGGGGGAACTATATCATTCTACTTTAATCTTTAGCCTCCTGGGCTCTCTTTCCTCTTCCCTCCCTCCCTTTCTCCTGCTCTCCCCACGGAACAGATATGGCCCAAGCCCAAATTTTTAGGAAAATCTGCTGAGACACCAGCTGCTTTTCTCTGGAACCATGAAACCCCTGACCCCTTTGACTATTGGGTTTCATCCAAGGACCTCGGATCTTTGTACCAAAGTCAGCAGGGCCCCCCTAGCTATTAAGATAACTTGCTAAAATCCCTGAAGATTGGCACAAACAGAAGGAAGAAGGAGATGCTATATTTTGGCTATGGTTAGAGACAGTTTGCCTGGGAGGGGTACAGAGTCACTCAATTCTTCACAGAGAGAGGGCATCATCTCTTTTGGAAAGACATGGACTAACGGGAGACACATAGAAGAAAAAAAGCTGAGGGGCGCCTGGGTGGCTTAGTCGGTTACGCGTCCGACTTTCGTTTAGGTCATGATCTCGCGGTTCGTGGGTTCGAGCCCCGCGTCGGGCTCTGTGCTGACTGCCAGCTCAGAGCCTGGAGCCTGTTTCAGTCTGTGACTCCCTCTCTCTCTGACCCTCCCCTGCTCACGCTGTCTCTCTCTCTCTCCTAGAAATAAATAAAAAAAACATTAAAAAAAAAAAAGAAGAAGAAAAAAAGCTGAATTGTTCTGATTAAGAAAGAAACAGCAGAGGCGCCTGGGTTCTCAGGTCCTGATCTCATGGTCTGTGGGTTGAAGCCCTGCATCGGGCTCTGTGCTGACAGCTCAGAGCCTGGAGCCTGCTTCAGATTCTGTGTCTCCCTCTCTCTGCCTCTCCCTCACTCGCACTCTGTCTCTCAAAAATAAATAAACATTAAAAATTTTTTAAAAAGAAAAGAACATTTTGGAACGTGGCTAGCGTCTGCATGCTAAGTGCTAGAGAAAGCAGGGTTTACGGGGGATGGACCCAAGGACTTTAGGGGCAGAATTTACTCTGGAAACGACACATCTTCGTTAACTACAGACCCTCAGGAAACCTCTGTGAAACGTGATAGTGGTTGGTGTGCTGGTGGTCAGTGCAAACCAGCATTAAGTTGACAGGGACAGAAAGAAGGAAACAATCAGAGGGGAGAGACAGGAATGGGATTGAGTGCTCAGTATAAGCAGGAAATCAGAGGCAGGAAGTGACCAATCGAGTATAAGCCCCTGTCATGGGGGGCGGGGAGGGGTGAGGTGGAGTGGAGGAGGGACAATGGGGTGCAGGGAGGGCCCAACGAGGGTCAGGGGGTGAGATCGGGGAACATTTGGGAAAGATTCCCAGGCTCTTCCATAATTCATGGAAAGGGGCTCTCAGGAAGGAGGACCCCAGAACTGTGAGCTTGGGATTATGCAAACTTGGAAGACATCTGGGACCCACACATGCATGCAAATGTACACACACAGACACACCACACTTCTGCAGGACCAGAGACGCTCGAACAGCAGTCCTCAACCTTGGCAGCATATGGAAATTATCCTGGGGCTTTAAAACCCTGCTGAGCCTACCCCTCCACTTCACCAGTCAGGATCTTTGGGGGTAGGACCTAGGCCTCAGGTTTAAAGCTCCAGGAATACAATGGTGCCATTAAAAAAAAGGCGCCGGAAGCAAATTTGGTGACTTCATTGTTAAGTGAAAAAATAGAAGTCCCAAATGATTTTGTCCAGTATTACCCAATTTTTGTAAAACTTTTTAAAGTTCAGAGGCGCCTGGGTAGCTCAGTCAGTTAAGCATCCGACTCTTGATTTGGCTCAGGTCATGATCTCAGGGTTCATGAGTTAGAGCCCTACATCGGGCTCTGCACTGACAGTGTGGAGCCTGCTTGGGATTCTTGCTCTCTCTGCCCCTTTCCTGCTTACATGTGTGCTCACTGTCTCTCTCTCTGTCAAAATAAATAAAATTAAAAGAAAAATTTTAAAGTACAGGCTGATAAGATCCACCCCAGAATGTTGACAGTGGTTTTTCTCTGAATGGAGTTACTATGGGATAGTTTTTGCCAATCTGAATGTTCCCAAATTTCTATCAATAAGTTACTTTTACAATGAGAAACACTTAACTAACTGTAACTATTTGTGGTCACCAGCTCCAAGAGAGTGCTCACTGAGTCCCACACCCTGGCATCCATGCTCCTGTGTACACCCTGTCACACTGGGTTAGAGCTGATCCAACAGAACACCGCAGAAGAAATGGTGCATGGCATCCAAGGCCAAGTCATAGGACACTGTGGCTTCCACCTTTGCTCTTGGATCATTTCCTCCAGGGGAAGCCAGCTGCCATGTTGTGAGGTAGCTCAAGCAGCCCCATGGAGAAGAAGCAAGGCCTTCCCCACAGCCAGCAGGAACTTGCCAAACATCCGAGTGAGCCACCTTGGAAGCAGGTTTCCAGCCCCAGGCCAGCCTTCGGATGACGGCCACCCCAGATGACAGTTTGACGGCAACCTCATGAACGCGCTGCAGCCAGATCACCCAGTGAGTCTGTTCCTGAATTCTTGACTCACAGAAACTGTGAAACATAATCAATGTTTGCTGTTGTGTTAAGCTGCTAAGTTTGGGGGTAATCTGTTCCACAGGAGCAAATAATGAGTATAAAGTTTGGTACCAGGAGTGGAACATAAACCTAAGCCAGCAGAAGTTGGCGGGGGGGGGGGGGGGGGGGGGGGGGGGGGGGGGGGGGGGGGGGGGGGGGGGGTGGCGGCAGTGCTTGGAAGAAAGTGTCTGGAAAAGTCTAAATGGCATCAAAGTGGCAGAAGGGGGATTTAAAGGAAATTATACTGGAAACTGAAGAAAGGGATTTCCGTTGTAGAGAGGCAGAAATTTTAACAACAATGTAGCAACATGGAAAGTAGAGAATGCACGAAATTAGTGGGGTGATCTAGCTAGGGAGATTTCCAGGCAAGCCCAGGCCTTGGGATCTGCCACTAAAGATAGGTTCTTCATTAAGCAGATCAAAGTTTCAGGGAGTGTGGGCTTGCCCTTGGTCTCTGGGCAGGTCCCATCCAGTCACCTGAGCAGGGCTCACTGGCCTCCACGGAGTAGGTAGGGGGTTGTGACTCTTCCAGATTCCTAGATTGGGTCTCAGGGGTCTAGACCCTCAACATATTTCCAAGAAAGGGGAGGGAAGTGGAGGGTACCCAAAGGAAGCACTGAATCAACGCCCCACCCTGCCCAGTGGCTTGCAGGGGCCATGAGAAGCCTGTAACCTTAATGACAGAGCAATATGGACCAGAGCTCTGCGGGGCACCAGTGTCCCTCAGGGGGAGGGGCCCCCACCGGACTTGCATGCTAGAGGAACAACACGGAGATACAGCTCTAATGACAGAAGCCACTGGCATACATGCTATCCAGGTGAGGAGGTACAGATGGCCTGAACTTTAAATAATTTACGTTTACTTACTTCTGATGTACATATGTCCTCTGCTTATTCAGCATCCTTGAATACCCTTCTTAGCTTTGGGGGACTCCCTCCTTCTGAGTCCCTCTCTCCCCAGAGAAGCCAGAAACTCTTTTCTAAAACTAGGGTGCAGGCACGTGACCAGGCTCACCAGTTAGATAAACAGCCAAACTTTATGAGCCAGCAGAGAGAAGATGAGGAGGGTCCCCCTGGAGGCAGGGAGGCAGGAAAGGAGGATCCGGGCAGTGCCCTGAGCTACTTAGGGGCTCACAGCATCGCTCCAGGGAGCTGGCCTGCAGTGGCGTTTTGGGCTCTGCTCCGCTGCAGGGCTTCTTGGCCTGGTTCCCGGGCTGGTCAGGTGATGGTGGAAGCCCCCAGTATCTTGTAGTAAATTCTGTCTCGGCTGAAACTCACTGCAGGCAGTTTCTGTGGTTGGCACCCCGCCCATGTGAGATTGCTCCCCCCCTCCCCCCCCCACCGGTGCAGGTCTTTGGAAGGGAGGCATTTGGTATATGCTTACCTGATGGCAGCATGGGGTGAACTTCACCCTCTCAGACACAGCTGATTCCAAAACTATTCCAGACACCCCACAGGGAAAACGGACCCCCAGCTGGGGGATTTCTCTTTTAAAAGTGCTATTTTGGGTGGCTCAGTCAGTTAAGCGTCTAACTTCAGCTCAGGTCGTGATCTCACGGTTTGGGAGTTCAAGCCCCACATCTCCAGCTGTCAGCACAGAGCCTGCTTCGGGTCCTCTGTTCCTCCCTATCTCTGCCCCTCCCCTGCTCATTCTCTCTTTCCCCTTCCCTCCCTCTCTCTCAAAAATAAAAAATAAACATTAAAAAAGTGCTGTTTTAATCATCTGGAATGAGCTGCCCTTTCCCCATTCTCTCTCCCACTTAGATCCATCCTCCTGTGTGTGGCCAGAAGGATCTTTCTGGAAAATGATCGGGCTGTCCCACTGCTCCGTGACCCCTGTGCTGGGCGCTCCCCCACCCAGCCCCACCCCGTCCCTCCTCCCTGCTCTGCCCTATGGAGGGGCACCAGCAGGTCATGGGAGGGCAAGAGGTCAGTGGGCATTGGGCATTCGTAGCGCCGCAGACTCTTGGCCACAGGCCGCCCTCCCTGGGTTGTGACCACCCCTCCCTGCCTGCTTCCTTGGGACGGCCACACCTTCCCGAAAAGCTGGTCAGACTGCCGTCGAGTCCCAGGTAGGTCCCATCCTTGTTAGTCATCCTAAACCCCACTCGCCCCTTTGCAAACAGTCCCTGAGTGTGACATCTGTGTCCTGGGAAGCCCTGGATCAGACAACGTCCTTCAGTCCACATTTAAGTTTCAGGGCGGACCCACCTCCCCCAGGACAAAGCCAGGCTTCTGAACGCGGGGGGATCTGGCCCCTGCCAACTGCTCCACCTGCCCTCCCCCTCGTTGACTGTGCCGCTTCGTGCCCATCCCCCGCTGAGGAGCACCCCCACTCCTCCGGCCCCGCCTCACAGCTGTCTGCTCTGGGAAGGTGTGCTAGGCCCCCAGATGTCCGCAGCGGAATCCCCAGAGCCCGTGTACAGCATCGCCGTGGACAGCAGAGTCCCTGCACATGCAGGTCTAGAGGCGGGGAGATCATCACACATTATCCAGGTGAGCCCCAAATATCATCGCGAGCATCCTTCAAGAGGGAGGCAGAAGGACATGGGACCGCAGGGGAGCGGGCCATGTCGTGACAGCACAGACTGAATATGGTCAGCCTCTAGAAGCTGAACAAGGTGAAGAATGTTTTCTCCCCTCAGTGGTTCCAGATGGGGCCAGCCCTGCCAACACCTTGACCTTGACCAGAGAGGCTGATTTCAGACTTCTGGTCTCCAGAACTGAAAGGGAATACTTTTATACTGCTTTCAGCCATCCCGCTCGTGGTAACTGATTGCAGCAGGCATAGAAAACTAGTCAGAAGCCCTTCCCAACCAGAGGCCGGCTTGGTGAGCCCATCTGAGCCACACTGCCCCCGGGTCCTAACTAAGGGCACCGCTCGCACTGTGCTTGACCTGCCTGCTTACCTGTCGGTCTTCTCCGGCTCACCCTGGGTAGCGGTGTGCCTTTTCTGTTTCCCCAGAGGGCCCAGCAGGAGACGCGGCATGAATGAAAGGCTGTCAATTACCAGCTGAGATGCCATTGATGGAGGGACGCTCACTTCCAGTCTTCAGAAATCTAACTCCTCCCAGTGACCCACTGGACATCAACACTGGCTCCCAGGACACCAGCTGTCACTTCTCTACAACAGCTCCAGCAGGACCAGTCAGGGCTGAGACGCGGGTCCTTTAGCGACTAAACTCAGAGAGCCGAGTTTCACAGCCCACAGGCTTGGAGTCCCAGGGAGCGTGGGATCTGGGAACAGTAACTCAGAAGGCATGGAAAACAAAGAACTTGGGAGATGTGCACGCCAGCCCTTTCTTTACTGTCCCTCGCTTTCCCTCTGAGATTCAGGGACAGCAGGGGACAGCTCAGCCCCTCCAGTGCACTGGGATGGGGGCGGGCAGCCTTCTCTGTGTGCTCAGCTCTCTGTCCCCTGGCACGGAGGGACAAGGCCACAGCTGCTACAAGGGGTCTAGGTTAAACTCACACAGGTGATCTGGAATCCTCTCCGCCCTCCTTCCCTGAACAGGGAAGACCTTACTTCCCATCATTCTCAGCTTCACAGACACTGGTCAGCACTTCCACTGGGGACGGGCTGCAGCCTGCCGGGCTCCCTGACAAAGTCCTCTGGCCTGGCCACCACGGCCATTGGCTACGGACGGCCAGGTGCCTGGGACCACATCACACCCCAAAGCCCTGCACTAAGCTCCCTCCACGCCCATCCCTCCCCTGTCCCTTCTGCTAGCCTGGGGAATCTTTCAGGGCGGCCACGGGTAATGTCCTATTGTATCCCCGGGACCTAGAAAAGGGCCTGGCATATACATTTGCTGAGTGATGAAAACAGAGCAAGCAGGAAGTGTGGGCAGTGAGATAAAGGAGGGTTTTTGCTATGGTGGCCTCGTGAGTGGTTACTGCTTTACTCGGAATAAAGACCCGGACACCCTCACCCTCCACCCCACAAACCTCATTCCTCCTCCTCTTTCCTGTCTCCTACTCCTCCTTGCTCTCCCACTCAAACCACACTGGACTTCTTGCTGTTCTTTGAAACAAGAATCCTCCCTGCCTCAGGGCCTTTGCACTGGCTGTTCCGCTACCTATAATGCTCTTCCCCCAGATGCCTTCATGACTTAAGCCCTTACCTCTTCAAAATTTTGTTCAAATGGCATTTTATGAATTGCCCTACCCTCATTACCCAATTACATTTTTTTAATGTTTATTCTTTTTTGAGAGAGAGAGAGAAAGTGTGGGGGAGGGACAGAGAGAGAGAGACACACACACACAGAATCCAAAGCAGGCTCCAGGCTCCAAGCTGTCAGCACAGAGCCCAATGCGGGACTCGAACCCACGAACCACAAGATCGTGACCTAAGCCAGAGTTAGACACTCAACCAACTGAGCCACCCAGGTGCCCTCTGATTACTCAATTTTTTTGTAACATTTATTTATTTTTGAGACAGAGAGAGACAGAGCACGAGCTGGGGAGAGTCAGAGAGAGAAGGAGACACAGAATCTGAAACAGGCTCCAGGCTCTGAGCTGTCAGCACAGAGCCCTACGTGGGGCTTGAACCCATGGACCGTGAGATCATGACCTGAGCCGAAGTCAGACACCTAAGCGACTGAGCCACCCAGGTGTCCCCTGATTACTCAATTTTAAATTCCATCTCCTCCAGCAACCCAATCTCCCTTGCCTGCTCACCTCCGCCTTTTAAATAGTTATCATTGACCTTATTATCTTATTGTTTATAGTCTTTCTTCATGCAGAAGACTTGTTCAAAGTTGTGTCCTCTGTACCTAGAGCAATGCCTGTCACAAAGTGGGCCCTCGGAAAATATTTGTTGGAGAAATGAATAAAGGTATTGACTGAATTAACAACTTGGGGACGTTTCACTGAAAGTCACTTAGGAAGAGGCAGAGCAATGGGACTATCAGAGAGAAGAACATTCCAGGCAGAGGGAACAGCCAGTGCCAAAACCCTGAGGTACAAATGTGCCTGTGCATCCAAGCAACAGCACAGAAGCCAGTGTGGCCAGAAGAGAGCAAGGACAGGAAGGGTGGGAGAGGAGAGAGAGAGAGACAGGGGAGATGGAAACCACTCTGGAGTTTAGAGCCCGGATGTGACAGGATATAATTTGTTTGATAAACACTGTTGTGTCTTCGGGGTTAGAAAACAGTCTCAAAGAGAGACAGAGAAGAAGAAGGGAGGCTAGTTAGAAAATCCCTGTGATGGCCCAGGTGGGACACCTGGCGGACGGCCATGGGGGCGGTGAGAAGGGGCTGGAATTGGAACCGAAGGAAGAACTGATCAGATTTTCTCTTGGACTGGATGGGGACTAGGAGAGAGAAGAGAGACGACAGACACAGCGCCAGGCTTCAGCTTGAGCAACCAGAAAGACGGAGATGTCACCTACCAAACTGAGGACAAATGGGATCCGGATGGGCCCAGGGAATCAGAAGTTCCATCCAGGCATCTTAAACATGAGCTGCCCAATGGAAATCTAAGAGGAAATGTCAAGTAAGCGGTTGGATATGGGAGCCCCAAATTCACTGGAGATGCCAGGCTAGCTGTTCAAATTTGGGAGTCCCCAGAACTCAGAGGGGGTGCTCCCTAAACTCAGGAAGGTGAGCGGGGGTGCAGGTAGAGAGGAGAGGGGTCCAGGAGTGAGCCCCAGACCCCAGGGCTGAGAGTGGAGGACCCGAAAAGAGCAGTGGGGAGGGGAGGTGTCTGGGAAGCCAGATGGACGCTGTCTCAGGGAATCGGGCGCCTGGGCTGTTCACATGCTGTGGAAGGATCCAGGGAGATGCGGAATCACTTGGAATAACCCCGGAGGACAAGCCCTTCCCTCCACCTCCTTCTGCCTTCTTAGTGAGCCTGGGGGACCGGAGGTCACAGAACAGGACTAGAGTTCTAGCCTCGACACCCAAAGCGCTTTCCCCATCAAGTTGAAACTGTTTCTTCGGGTGTAAAATAGGACTAGAGCGTTCTACTTGAGAGGGCTTGGGGAAGACTGAAAAGAGCTCTCAAGGCATAATGATAAGGGGGAAATAGATTTCATCGAGGAAAATGAAAGATAGGCCCCTAAGGGGTATGCACCCTACAGCTGGGAGAGGTATCTCTGGCCGAGGGAAAGAGTGAGGAAAAACATGTGTATTTTCATATTTCCTAATAGGAATTGGGATCGACCAACAGTGTTATAAGGGACATCGTTATTACTGCAACGATGGTGACATCTGAATAACGTCTGTAGATGACTCAGTATTGCCTCCATGTTAATGTTCCTGATTCTGACACCTAGACTAGGCAATGGAGAGAATGACCCTGTTCTTAGGAAATCCGCCCCAAACAATTCATGGGTGAAGGAGTATTGTGTCTACAACTTTCTGTCAAATGGCTCAGATTATAAAAATAATACTCTGTATTTAGGCAGAGCAAAAGGATAAAGTAAATGCGGTAAAAATATTAACTGATGAGGCGGATAAAAGGTGTTTGGAAAGCCGGCACTATTCCCACAACTTTTCCGGAAGTTCAGCATTATTTCAAAATGAAAGTTTGCTGAAGACCTTGAAAATATTTGTTCTTCCGTATCGCCTGAATCTTGTTCAGTAAGAATACATTTATATGTTACTAGAGTGTAAGTGTTTTTAACGATTAAACAAACACAGTAAGTAAAACCTCTTGTGAACTGTAAATCTTCAGCTGTTATGTATCAATTAGTATGCCGTTCTGTTTATTATTAATATGCTACTATACTTACATTATTATTATTATTATTATTATTATTATTATAGATATTGCTAACATTTCGAGTTGTTCTCGAATTGCAGGGAGCTGGCTGCTTTCGGGTGTCTTCCCCCTTCCCCCAACCCGGGTCATTTTCCCCCTTTCCCACCAGGACCTGGCCCCAGGAAGTTCACAGCCCCAGCCCGCAGGCTTTCGGCAGTGTCCCCGTCTTTCCACCAGGGGGCGCTCGCAACACCTCCTTGTTGGCACCAGCCGGTACCGCGGAGCCTGAAAAGCAGGCACTGAACCGCACGACCGCAGGGCCTGCGCCACTGTGGGACGAAGGGAACCTGCCAACCCTGGTCCAGAAGTTCTGGGGTCTCTGACATCCAACTCACTTCCCTGCGCCCTTCTTTGATTCCCCTGCATAGCTGGCTGGCTGTTGGCCCAAGGGTGACATTGAAAAGGCATAAAATTCAGTCATTAATCTGGGAGACTGATCTGGGGAAATAATAATCAAATCAACCAACCGTCTACACTGCCGTTGAAGAGGGCTACACGGAAGTGGCAATGGAGCGGCCCCTGGACCACATATGGCCTTCATGTTCAGCCTTCTTCATGGTGTCTGAAAACCTGAACTGGGGGCCGGTTTTAAACGTGGGAGATTTCACATAAAATCCAGATTCGGTTTTTGCTTACAAAATGGGGTGAAAGGAGCCCCCGTCATCCCATGGCAGCACCTCTCTGGAGCTGTGCTTCCCCCGTTGGACTGGACATACACCCCATCTCACCATAGTTCCCGCCAAGCCCTACTGACTCACCTTGGGACCACCTCACTGCCTGTCACCTGTTATGCCTGCTGTGTCACCTGCCTGGCTCTTGGAGGGATCGGGATTTGCCACCTGGCCAAAGGAGAACCTAGGTTTAGTCAGATACCCTGAGAACAGGCTAGTTCCCATCAGTCACGTTTTCTGGTCAATTACCATTCAGGAAAAACCCTTGAGGGTGCAAGGATTTCAGGGAACAGATTTTTTTTTTTAATTATATAATATGTTGCCATGACTCTGCGTCATCATTACAACCACAGTGAAAACACAAAGGCGGATACTTGAGCTCAGGCCTGGGTGACCTTGATCAGTCACTTCATCTTTCCCTTGCCTTAGTTTCCTTGTCTATAAAATAGGGATATTCACAGCCTCGTAGAATACTTTGGGAACAAGGGAGACAACCCGTGTCAAAGCACTCAGCCAGTGCCTGGCATTTATTAAATGACAAATAACAGTTAGCAATTATGATTATTAATCATCACACAGGGCAGCGGAACCCACGGAAGAATGAGGCCAGTGGTTTCCAACTTGAGTGCATATCAAGGTCGCCTGGAGGTCATGCTGCACCCAGACGGCTGGGCCCCACCCTGCCCCTGCCCCCGCCCCCCAGTTTGTGATTCAGTGAGGCTGGGCTGGGCCTGAGACTGTGTGTGTTTTAGCGTGTTCACATGTGAAAACACCGAAAGCTGGGGCTGTGCACACTTCACGGCAAATTTACCAGTTTGAAACACATGGCTATACATTTGCCTACTTCTCTCTGAAGGAGTCCTGGCAAGTAGCAAAAGTGTTAACATATATAAAGTGCTTTAAAAAGTGCCTAGCAAACAATGCTCGGTACATTAGAATTATTAATTAAATAGAGAATTACCAAGAAAATCTAAAACTAAAAAGAAAGACACAGGGAGAAGGGAACCTTGGGCATTTGGGCAGGCGCTTTGCGAGCGCATCTGGTTTTAATCCCCTCATCAAACCCATGAAGAAGAAATACGTGGCCTTGCTGTTCCCACTCTTCCTGTGACAGCCTGGAAATTAGTCCAAGTCTTTAGACTAGGTCAAGGATGCTCCTTATAAAAGCAGCTAGATGGAGAATCCCTTTGCCCTTCCTTCCATCCTCCTTTCTGGACTACATAAGAGAGAGCTGGGGCTCCAACAGCCTCTTTGGGCCATGAGGCAAACTAAAGATGAAAGCAAGGGCTAACGGTGGTAAAGCAAAAATAGTAATGGAACCTGTCAACCCAGTGACCTTGAAACAACCACACCAGCCTGGACTAACCACTTGTAGAGCTGATTTACATGAGACAGCAATCAGCATTATTGTGCATACTCCACTGCCCTTCCAGGCATGATGCTTTCACAGCAGCTGAACCTGATCTTAACTGAGACCCTCTTTCCCTGGGCTGACTTCTGGCTGAGGTGCCTCTGCCCCTCTCCATGTAGAGCTGATAGCCAGTAGACTGCTCTGGCCCCCTCTGTGGGCCCGAAGGTGCTGTTTCTTGAGTTCTTGTTCAGCTTCAGGTGATTTAGACAACTGTTTCTAAGACAGAAGTGTATGCTGCCTGGTGTCTCCTGGATAAAAATGTCTTTCGGATGACCTCCCCCTGGTTCTCTTCTGGATATAGTACTTGGGCTGGGCGGACTTTTGGCCAGTATATAAAGGCACACTTGTACTGGCTGCTCCATGCCCACTGTGGGGCTTGAACTCACGACCCTGAGATCAAAGAATTGCATGCTCCACCGACTGAGCTAGCCAGGTACCATACCCCCCCCACCCCGCACCCCACCCCACCCCCGGCTAATAAATCTTAAACATCACCATGCAGGTTGTAAACCTGCTTCAAGTCCCATTCGTGTACTCTAGTCTGTCCCTGTTGCTCACTGTAACCCTCAGACTCACATAATCCAGCAACTGAAGGCTTAACCACCCAGAGAGGTGAGGGCCTACGATTTTGCTCTCACTGGCTTCATGTTGGTCCAGACGGGTGATGCTCAGGAGTCACCCCTGCAGACAAGTGTGTGTGGGAGGGGCCACACACACTCCTCCACACACCACTCTGGCATGGGACGGAAGGAGCCCTGTCCTGGGTACTGGCTGGGACCCGCTGGCATCCAGAGCCATGTTCCTTCCCATCTCATCACTGGCGATCTGCTGACGCTGCCACTCCCGCCTGTGGCCTGTGAAGTCATGGCTTGTTCTTTGGGCTCAGAAACATCCCAGGGAGTACTGGCCACCCCCCCCACACACACACTGTATTGGCCCCCCTGGATATACAGTGGATGCAGACGCCGCAGTTTCCCACTTTGTACCCCATTGGGCCCACCGGCATGGCAGACCACCGCCTCCCATGCTTGGCTTTCAGCATCCACACCACGTGGGCACAGAACATGGCCAACAGAGTGCCGCCAGCTGGCATCCCTGCTGCTCCAAAGCATACAGCTCAATACATGGGACTGCATCCCAGGCTGCTTTAGAGCAATCCCACCCAAGGTCCACTCCACATTCCTGTTTCTGGGGCCACTCTAGAGGCTCTTCCTCCCACATCCTCCTGGGCGTGAGCCAATAAACCCCTCAATCCCTGTGACTCGCCCAGGTAGAGAATTCCCCTATTTCTCTGTGTTACCCCTTCTGTTTGGGCCAGTGGGTCTCATGGGAGGAATCTTTAGAAGCCTTTTGGAAATTATTGAGACATTTTTAGCTGTTTCAATGATTGATTGAGCAGAGTTTTTTTTTTTCAATATTTACTGTAAACTGACTGAGCTACGGCATGCATGTAGACAATTACACATATCAAAGTGTACACCCAATGCATATTCACAAAGTGAACATATCCAGACCCAAATCAGAAGATTATCAGAACTCTCAAAGTCTCCTTGGACCCCTTGAAGCCACTACCACCACCACAGATAACCACCATCCGGACTTCTAACACTCAGAATCACCCCCCTTTTCTTGAACCTCCTGGAAATGGCTTCATGCCATGTCTATATTTTTGTGTCTGGCTTCTTCCACAGAAAAAGTTTGTGAACTTCCCCCATGTTGCTGCATAAAGTTCTTGGTGAGCACATAGGGTGTTTCCAGTTTGGAGCTATTAGGAATAGTGCTGCCTCGAACATTCCTGCACACATTTCTTGATTCACTGATGCACCGATTTCTGCTGGACACCTAAGAGTGAATCGCTGAGCCACAGGATAGGTATGTTGCAGCCTTAGTACCTATTGCCAAAGACTTTCCCTACATTCCTGTGGCCACTGACATTCCCACCCACACAGGAGGAGGGTTCTCTGTTGCCTCGCCAACACCCACTATTGTCTGTGTCTTGGTAGCCATTCTGTAGGGTGTGGTGTGGTATCACACTATGGTCACTGGCCATTTGGATATCCTTTTCCATGACATGTCTGCTCAAATCTTCCGCCTAGTTTTCTCTTGAATTGTTTGCCCTTTTACTGATCTGTAGCTCTTTATGCAGTCTCTGGCTTCTCCCATGAAGAGAGAGATTACAAGTCCCTTCTCTCATTCTGTGACTTGCCTTTTCATGTTCCTAAAAGTGCCATTTGATGAAACAGAATCTTAAGACAGCAAAATTCATCAACTTTTCCTTTAGGCTTAATAATTTTTGATGCCAAGTGATTTCTGCCTACCCCTTTGTTTCCTTCCAGAAGTTTTCTAGTTTCACCTTTCATATTGTGATGTATAATCCCACACACTTTTCTTGAATGATCTGTCAGACAAACATGTAGCTGAAAAACCTGTTTATCTGAGAACCTAGCTCAGCTTTACACATAAACACAAAATGGTTTTTTTTTTTGCACAGTTTAATATACACTGCGTTTCCCAGAATGTAACTCCTGTGTAAATTTAGAGATGTTTATTTTGTTTTATTTGGAACTGTGACAAGGTCTGAATCATCATTTCAGAAAAAGTACATCACCAACAGCTAACCTGCTCAAGGTATGTGAGTAACCCGTCTAACCCACCTGTGTCTGTCTGCATTTCTAGATGATTCTATGGTTTAAGTAGACATATACACTTAGTTGACTATTAATTCAAACTCTTAAAGATCTAGGAACTTTCAATAATCTTCATTTTGATTATTGTCTACATCTTTTAAGTCTAAACTTATGTCTTATAGTGTGGAGCACATAGCTGACCACTTCTAATATACTTTCTGGTGTGGCCAGGCCTATGTGTCTAGGTACCGGTACATGTATTATTTTTATCATAAAGTATTGACTTGTTTTCTCTTTTTTTAATTTTTAAAATTTTTTTATGTTTTATTTATTTCCGAGAGAAAGAGAGGCACAGCATGAACAGGGGAGGGTCAGAGAGAGAGGGAGACACAGAATCCGAAGCAGACTCCAAGCTCTGAGCTGTCAGCACAGAGCCTGACGTGGGGCTCGAACCCACGAACTGTGAGATCATGACCTGAGCTGAAGTAAGATGCCGACTGAGCCACCCAGGCGCCCCTTGTTTTCTCTTTTCTATTATAACTAGAGCATTATATTAATTTGGGGGAAGGAACTAAGCGTGCAGATACACTTCATTTCATTTCAGGATGGTAAAGGCGATTTACAACCTATTTCCTATAAGAAGCCACCACTGGTTCTCCTAGGGGAAGAGCCAGTGTGATTGGCTCTGCCCAGTGGGGCTCGCTTTCAAATCAAACGGGAACACTGAAGTGTTTTCCTAACCACGGGAACAGTTTTCTTCTAACATGGAATTCCTCTCAGGCCAACCAACTTTAAGGTAACAATACTGTTTTTCTCCTCACTACATTTGTGAAATAGAAGGTCCTACACCTGCCCCAGAAGAAACTACAGGCGAGGGGCCCAACTGCTCAAAGCCATCTCACCTTCTTCCACCATCTTCCTGCTTGAGGTCACACACTGGCCCGCCCTGGTTCATCAAGGGGCTTAGCTTCACAGGCAGAGAGGTCTGAGTTCAGGCCCCAGCTCTGCCCCAAACTAGCTGTGTGGCTCTGGTTTGTGTGTTTACCTTCCGTGAGCCCACAGCAAATATTCACAAAATGAGTAAGAGGAAAGAGAAACCCTGCTGGGCATATTTGTGAAAGCAAAAGGTAATAACTGCTAATGTTTACTGAGTGCTTACTGAAAGCCGGCTTCTGTGCTAAATGCCTCATGAGGATAATCTTCTATCCTCAATCCTGCCCCAAGGATGGGGGCCACTGTTATCTCCATTTTACAGATGAGGAAGGTGGAGGCACAGACAGAATACGGAAACTGTCCCAGGTCACACAGTTGGAAGATGGCAACGCTCAGAGTCAAACCCGGGCAGTCTGACTGTTCTCGCTAAACGACAGCTTGTAGGGAGAAGAGTGCCCAGCTCAGAGAAGACATGCAAAACATGGCAGCCCTTGGCCATTATTATGTGCCCACTAGTTGTATGGTTCTGAACACCTATGCTCATCATTACTTTCTTCCCACTCCCAAAAGAACTGTGTTTCTGCCTTTGGCTTAACTCCATTTCATGAATGCCTAGTGGCTTTGAAAAAAAACCGATTTCTAATATTACAGCTGCCTCAATTTGGCAGAAGAATGCTGGTAAAAGTGATGTTAATCTACCTCAAGTGATATAAGGAAGTCTGTGTCCGCGCTGGAATTCATGCAGCTATGTCCCTAAAAACATCCAATCCCATAAGCAACAAAAAGCACACTAGGTCAAAAATATTTCCAAGCCTCAGGCCACTTATACCTGGAAATACTTGACCCAAGGAAGCACAAGGAACCCCTGGGTGCTGGTCTTAACAGGATTTGACCTGCATGTCTCTAGGTCCTTCGGAATGTGCTCTGACGCAGGCCACGGTCAGGGGTGGTAAATAAAGCGGCTTCCAGCACAAAATAGGCTCCACTTCCCAGCAGGTGTGGCTGCCAAACACTTCCGTTTCTCAAAGTGGTGTTGCGAGCTTGGGGAATTTTAGGGGCCTTTGTGCTCCTGGGTCATGTCATGGCAGCCGCTGACTGGCCCTTTAGGACCCAGTTTCAGGGTGAGTCTCTGCTATCACCCAGTGGACAAGACCCCTCCTCAGGTCTCTCTGGGCTTTTGCTTCCTTGCCCATCAGAGGAGGAGGTTTCACTGAGAGAATCTCCAAAGCTTCCCCAGGCCAGGCCGAGAGTGGAAGGGTCAATACTCGCCACGATTTTAGATCTGGTGCTACTGGACCATACTGTGAATAAGTCAGGACTTGCTTCCTTTCTAGCTGTGTGACTTAGGCCCATCACTGCACCTCTCTGAGCCTCAGTTTCCTCCTTAAATAAAATCAAGAATAAATAATATTGATCTCTCTGGATTGATAAAGAGATAACATTTAAACAGCCTAAATGTAAAACCGATGCTCAACAAATGTGAGTCTCTGGCCCTCACACATGCGCCCACTTTCTCTTATTACCACATTCCCCAATCAAGGCACCAGACCTCCCTGTGTGGGTCAGTCGACTTCATCCATGCCTGACCCAGCCCTCCTGTCTTTCCCTGGGGAGGAGGGGTCGAGACTCTCAACTCTTTTGCCCCAACTAGCATCTACTCCTAGACCGTCACCATGAAACTACTGAGTAAATTGATACATTTACTCAGTCACCTGCCCAAAACATGTGCATTAGGAATTCTAATGTCAGAGTTCCAGTGCATTGAACAGAGAGGAATCGGTGATTTAAATACGGCAACACTTCACGAAAAATGGCGTTCCTTGAGGATGCTAGGGGAAGAAGCCCTCGGAATGGTTTCTCTTCCCAGTGTATATTACACCTAGGAGTAACGGGCCCCTCCCTGTGACTAACGGGGCTCCATGATCTTTCTCTGTTTCCTCTTGGCAACATAACCCGCCCTATTAGATCCATCAGGAGCTCTACCAGCAGGTAAAGGCTTGGAGATGGACTTCTTGTTTGCTTTCACCAGCCAGCCATCCCCAAATTCTTGGAAGTGGGTGGAGCATAAATGAAAAGTTGGTAAATAAAATTCTTTCTTTGGTCTAGTACGGACAGGCCTTGGCCTTCTTCAAGGCTCCCAAGCTATAATTATTGGTTGCTTTTTAAAGTGTCCCTCTGAACCAAGAGTCTTTAGTTGTTCTAAATTCACTTGGGATCCTTCTGGACCCAGGAATTAAAGGTGACTCTTCATTCCTGTAAGTCAGAGACTGTCTCGTCTAAGGAAGCATCCCAGGGCTGCAGGCATGCTGTGTGGTGAGATGGGCCAATTAAAGCTACATCCCAACGTTCTCCAAGCAGGAGTTCAAATGGCCTTGAGAAGCAAGAAGCTACCTTGTGAGTCTGCTCTCCGGCCAGGAGGACCCTTCCTTCCTGTCGCCCAGATCCTTGGGCTCCCAGAGTAACGTAAAGTACGATAGAAACCATCAGGCCAGAAGAATCGTAAGTGGTTTTACTGGCCACAAAGTCTCCCAAATACCATGGGGTTGGGTAATGCCCTGAACATTCCCGGCTTCTGAAAGAGAATGAGGCCATTTCTGAAGATTCTACACACTACTGTGCCACAGGGGACTGCCAAGCTCCCTTCCACCCATCGCACCTCCCTCCCATCACAGCACCTTACGGTGGATTTGGGGCCGGGGGGCTGATCAGGAGACAAGACAACTTTTGCCTCTTAGGACCGGTGGTGATGACAACAAATGACACCGACCGAACACTTTATATGCATTGCTTCATTTCAACCTTCCAATGACCCTGTGAAAGAGGTACCGCTACTATCCACACTTTACAGAAGAGGTGACTGAAGTCAAGAGGGCAAGTAAGTTCCTCAGGATTAGTAAGTACAGAGACTCAAACCCAGCTCTTGCCTTTAACAGGAATCTGCTCCCTGCCTGACACCGGAGCCTGAGAGCTCACTACTTCACTGTTCTCTGCAAGTCCCGGCAGGTTCCTGCAGCCCACACCAAACCCCGAAGCTCTAAATGTGCGCCCCAGGGCGGGGGGGACACTGGAGCACGGTGGGTAGAAGGACAAGCCTGGGGCCAGATGGTTCAGGTTTGAACCCAGCTCCAGCATTTACTCACGGTATGGCCATGAGCAAGGTACTTAACTTTCTGTGCCTTTGTTTTCTCCTCCATACACAAAAGGAAGAATCCCTTATCAGGCTGCAGGTGGGCTGGGATGTATGACACACGTAAAGCACACAGAGGGCGTCTGGCTCGCTAGACGAGGCCATACACTCTGGGCGTCGGGGTCGTGTCTCCCTCCTCTCCACGGCCCGCTCAGCACCTCTACCTCGACGTCTAACAAGCCACTCAAATTTAGCATAGCCAACGCCAGACCCCTGACCTTCCCTCCGAGGGCTGCTCTGCCCCCGCTCGTGCCCGCCCTAACACCTGGCAACTCTGTCTTTCTCGAAGGTGAAGTCAAAAATTTCAGTCCTTCTGGGCTCCTGTCTTCCCCGTGGGCCTCACATGTAACCCACCTGCGAGTCCTCTGAGCCTTACCTTTCAGATACACCCAGCATCGAGTCCTCCACCGTCACCTCCACTGCTCCCTGGTCCAGGTCAACACCTTCTTTCCCCTACGTGCATCCAGCAGCCTCCTCACTGGGCTCTCTGCTTCCGCCCTCCCCCAGGATGCTCTCCTCCTACCACAGGTAATTCCGATCCAGACTCCGGTGGTGGCCTCCGCCTCACCTGGAAATAATGGTAACACCTAATTATGGGCCCACCAAGCCACTCCCCCACCGCACTCCTCCTCCCTCCTCTTCTCCAGCCTCACTGGTCTCCCGCTTCCCCCCCAGAGCCCTTGCCCTGTTGTTTTCTTTCCTGAAAACTCGCCCCCCAGACACCTGCATGCCTTAGTCCTCTACTCCCGTGGTCTCTCCCCACACACCCACCTCATCAAAGCAGGTTTTCCTGGCCACCTCAAATAAAACGAGCTCTCGGGTGGTCTTCGGGCTCAATGTATCACGAGCCAATAAATCACCAAACCTCCCCCACCTCAACCCTGCTCTCTTTATTTCCTCTCGGTATTATCTCTGGAATGGCTGTCCTCAGATCAGGTGCAGGAGAGGTAGAAAGAAGTGGCAAAGTGCTTGAGAAAAGTTGTCTGATAGAAACAGGATTCCCCTGGGGCGCCTGGGTGGCTTAGTCGGTTAAGTGTCCGACTTTCGCTTGGGTCATGATCTCGCGGTTCGTGGGTTCGAGCCCCGTGTTGGGCTCTGTGCTGACTGCCAGTTCAGAGCCTGGAGCCTGTTTCAGTCTGTGACTCCCTCTCTCTCTGACCCTCCCCTGCTCACGCTGTCTCTCTCTCTCTCTCCTAGAAATAAAAAATTAAAAAAAAAAAAAGAAACAGGATTCCCCTGGTTTACAGGAAGAGACCCTTATATAAATAAATACATTTCACGTGTTTTGCTCGATAACACATGATTGGTCCAAAATACTGTTTTGGACCAAGTAATGGTGCGGGAGGTACTTCAGAACATGCTTGAGGTGGACTCCAGCTCCCCTCCAAAGTAACACCCAAACACGGTAGGAAGCACAAACTCAGGCCTTTTGGGTAAAGAGGTCAGAGTGCACGTGGCATCTGATTGCAGTCCCTTGGGAAGGGACTAAAACTATCAGGATGGGATTTTATATTTTAAGACATAAAAGTACAAGAGGAAATGAGAGAGGTGAAAATAGCAAAACTCTGGGATCCAGAAAGCTTACGGATAAGTATTATTTGACTAAGCAGCTCTGACAGAACTAGATTCCAAGCTCACGGCAAGAAAATCCATGAGCCAAGTGGATGGTCGCCAGAGACTTCTCGGAAAAACGTAGGAACCTGTAACAGACGGTACTGCTGGAACTGAGAGCAAAGCCATGGGAGGTAAAAATAATGTAAAACAATGGAGACGGCTTGGAATCTGTTTATTAGTATTAGATGCCAGGCCATCCTTCCTCACTCTACATGGCTGGGTACCTGAGCCTTCCTTAGTCTGGCAGAAGACTGACTGACCATTTGCTCTCCCTGAAGGATAAAATATAGAGACTCTGGACTATGTGACAGCAGACCCAGTTGATTGGCTATTGTTCACTAACTATGGACATGGCCCTCTCCCATCCCTCTTCCCATACTGAGCTTCCAGAATGCTGGAACCCAGACTTTTGCCCTCTGGAGTGGAGGTTGGAAGAAACTTCTCTCCTATGTCTGACAAATTCAGGTAGAAAGACCTAAAGATATTCAACAGGGGCTCCCCAACAATTAGCACAGCACAGTGCTCCACAATAAAGTTCACAGTCAAGAAACTCCACTCATTCAGACAACTGTAGGTTAAAAACAAAACAACAAAAACAACAAAAGACACCTGAGGAAAGCCTCTATGAGACAAGTCAGGTAACAAAACAAACCAATAAAAACAATTTTGAGGAGACAGAAATTATGCAAAGAGAGGAAAATTGCCCCCAAACTATCATTAATCACTTTGCAAGATAAGAAACTGCATCAATGAAACAAGAACAGAATGCTATAAGAAAAAAAAAAACACTTAGAATGTATCAAGAAGACGTGGTTTATCTATACAATGGAATACTACATGGCAATGAGAAAGAATGAAATCTGGCCATTTGTAGCAACATGGATGGAACTTGAGGGTGTTATGCTGAGCAAAATAAGTTAGGCAGAGAAGGACAGATACCATATGTTTGCACACATAGGAGGATTAGGAGGAACTTAACAGAGGATTATGGAGGAGAAGAAGGGGGGAAAATAGTGGGGGGAGGGAGGAAGGCAAACCATGAGAGACACTCAAATGCCAAGAACAAACTGAGGGTTGATGGGAGTGACGGGCATGGAGGAGGGCACTTGTGGGGATGAGCACTGGTTGTTATATGGAAACCAACTTGACAATAAACTATTAAAAAATTTTAGAAAAACCCACTTAGAAACAAATAATATTTCTTGAAAATTAAAGCTGTGAAAATAGAAGTTAAAAACTTTGTAAACAATTGAAAGGAAATTGAGATAGAGTTTCAGAAAGGAAGACAGAAAGACAGAGAAAACAGAGAAGATAAAATAATTAGAAGACCAGCCCAAGAAGTCTTACATGCAAATAAGAAAAGTACCAAAAAGAAAGAACAGTGAAAACTTAGGAGATACTCATCAACAAAATAACGAAAGAATATTTTTCAAACTTGAAGAACAAAATCTCCAGATTGAAAGGAGACTTTTAAGTTCTCAGCATAATGGGAATAAATATACTCACACTAAACTAAGGTACATTGTTATGAAATTTCCAGAACACTCAAAACAAAGATAACATCACACCAAGCTTCTGAAGGGTGGGAAAAACAGGCCACATGCAATAGATCAGAAATTAGAATACATTAAGAATTTTTAACAGCATACAGGCAGAAAAACAAACGAAAGACAATGGGGCAGTGACTTCAAAATTCTAAAGGAAATAATATTTCCAACCTAGAATTCTATATCTAGCCCAATTATCACTCCTGTTTAAGAAGAGAATAAAAATAATTCAGAATGCAAATCCTCAAAAAATTTAACTGCTGCATGCTTTTCCCCAAGAAACCACTAGTATATTCTACCAAATGAATGAGTAAACTAAGGAAAAACAAAAGACATGGCATACGTATTAGTTCCCTAGAGCTCCCATAACAATGCACTACAAATTGTGTGGTCTAAAGCAACAGAAATTTATGTCCTAGAGGCTAGAAATCAGCAGGGCCATGCCTCCTCTGAAACCTGGAAGGGACTATTCCTTGCTTTTTCCAGCTTCTGGTGGGCCCAGCCTTTCTTTGGCTTCTGGCAGAAGAATTCCAATCTCTGCCTTTATTTCCATATGGCTGTCTTCCCTCTGTGCATGTCTGTCTCTCTATCTCTTCTCCTCTTTCTATAAGGACATCAGTCATATAGGGCTAAGGGCCCACTCTACTCCAGCATGACCTCATCTTAACTAATTACATCGACAATGAGCCAATTTCCAAATAATGTCACATTCTAAGGTTCTGGGAAAGACACAAATTAGTAGGCGGAGGGTGATGAAGATGACGATATTTAACCCAGTACAACATACAGAAAACAGAGGTGAGGGGAATTCTCTGGATAATGGCAAAACACCAGCCCAAGCTGATAGGTCTATACCCCAGTAGAGGGCAAACCAGTGAACACTGGGCAAAATGAAATTAAAAAATAGGTCTTTTTCAGAAAGGTGAAATTGAGATTTAGGGGTTGAATTCATGATAAATACATAGAAAATTGAACAATCAAGTAATAGTGACAATAAAAAGGCAATTATTAATTCCAGGAAAAACAAAAGATTAGTTCATAGCCACAGCTTCATAAAGCATATATAAACATATATAAGAAACAATGAATGCTTTTCAAGGCAAAATTACAATATAAATATATGGGAAGGGTGGAGGGGTGGGACGTGGTAGAATTGAAATGGGGAAAGAGTGATAAGTTCTTATTATCCACAGTTAATGGTAAGACCCAAGACTGGAAAAGCCAGAGTTAGCAATTCAAATATGTAAAGAGATAGAAAATAAATATTAAAAGAGTTGAAAACTGAATCCCTGCAGAGGGGAAATGGGTGGGGAGGAGAACTAAGCAATGTTCTTTATCATCTTAACAAATCTTGTAGAACTAGTAAAACTGTGTATACATATAACCTCAACTAGAAAAATGTCAAGAGAAAAAGGCACAAATTGATCCAATTATCGACAGCCTGGTGCGTTGCACACTAAACCACAAGTACATTTTATAGTTAACATATTTTATAATGAAACTCTAGAGTCGGCTTAACACAGTAGTTCTCAACTAAGGGCACTTTTGCTCCCCAAGACCCCCACCTCAGGGGACATTTAACAATGTCAAGATGAGGCACCTGTGTGACTCAGTCAGCTAAATATCCAACTCTTGCTTTCAGCTGAAGTCATGATCTCATAGTCCTGAGATAGAGCCCTGTGTCAGGCTCCGCACTTGCATTAGAGCCTGCTTGAGATTCTCTCTACCTCTCCCTCTGCGCCTCCCCTGATTGCACTGCTTCTCTCTCTCCCCCCCCCCAACAACAACAACAACAAAACAAAAAACAATGCCTGGATATACCTTTGACTGTCAGAACTCAGGGGATGGGGTGCATCTAGTAGGTAAAGCTAGGAATGCTGCTAAACTCCCTGCAATATAGAGTGTGGAATGACAACAAAGGATTTGTTCAACAACTAACAAGAACTATGTGGCCCAAAATGTCACTAGTGCCAAGTTTGAAAAGCCTCTGCTCAACAGATGATTGGAAAGAGAAAGCCCTGTGAGGAGGTCCGGGAAAACCTGTTTTGTTTTTGTTTTTGTTTTTGTTTTTTTGTTTTTATGCTCACACAGCACTTCTGACACCAGATGTCTAGGCTTTATCCCCACACCAACTAATTCTGCAATTCTCTGTGGACACCAACTGTCCTACAATTCAGTTCAATTCTGACACTATCTACCTGCAGTTAGCGTCAGATCCCATGGGGTAAGTGCCCAGTCCCACAAGACTGTCCTCCCTACTTCAGCTGTCACTCAAAAATCTCAGGCTTCCTGGGGTGCCTGGGTGGCTTAGTCGGTTGAGCATCCGACTTTCACTTAGGTCATGATCTCGCAGTTCGTGGGTTCGAGCCCCACGTCGGGCTCTGTGCTGACTACCAGCTCAGAGCCTGGAGCCTATTTCAGAGTCTGTGTCTCCCTCCCTCTCTGACCCTCCCCTGCTCACGCTGTCTCTCTCTCTCTCTCTCTCTCTCCTAGAAATGAAAAAATAAAAATATTAAAAAAAAAATCTCAGGCTTCCTGTACTTCCGTTCAACTGGCTATAAATCAGGGGCCCCCACGATCCCCTCCTCAGGTTCAATAATTTGCTAGAATGGCTCCCGGAACTCAAGAAGTCACTTTATGTTTGTCAGCTTATTATATGGCATGAAAGCGATGTATAGGGCAAGGTTGGGGGACAGTATGAGGAGCCTCCATACCCTCTCCAGGTGCACCACCTTCCTGGCACCCCCACATACCCACTGTCCTAGAAGCTCTCTGAACCCCATCCTCTTAGGTTTCTAGGGAGGCTTCGTTATGTAGGCACAGCTGATTAAATCACAAGCTACTAGTGACTGGCCCAACCTCTAGTCCCTGTCCCCGGCTAGGAGGTCTGGGGGATGGGGCTGAAAGTTCCAACCCTCTAATCTTCTGATTGGTCCCCCCCATTCTTAAGGCCTTTCCCCAAGTCACCACGTTAACATAGACTCTGGTGTGGCTGAAAGGGGCTTGTTATGACTAACAAAGGACCCTCTCTTCATCTTGAGCTCTCTTTTCACTTTGGAAATTCTAAGGATTTTGAAGAGCTCTGTGCCAGGAACAGGGGTGGAGCCCAAATATCTACTTCTTACTCTAAATCACCATATTGTAGGAAGTTGTTGAGATCCTCTAGGTAAGAAATCAAAAAAAGGCTGAATTAAGAGACTTCTAAGGTAGACTGCACGGAACCGGAAACCGGATACAGCTGGTGACAGTGGAGACAAGGGCTTTTTCCCACTGCCAGGTTGTGAGGACACTCAAGCAACCTGTGGAGAGGTCCGCATAGGGAAGAACTGAGTCCTCCTACCAACAGCCAAGTGACTGAACTGAACTGGAAATGGAACCCATAACCCCAGGAAAGCCTTCTGGTGCCTGAGACCTGGGCTGACAGCTGCCTGCAGCCTTGTATGCTGAATGAGAACCACCCAGATGATCCAGAATCCCTGATACAGAAATTGTGAGATAATACATGCTTCTTGTTTCGAATTGCTAAGTTCTGGTGTAATTTGTTATGCAGCAAAGGATAACTAATACAAACGGGCAGTGAGAAAAAGACGAAAACGGTAAGCGCAAAGCAAAAGCAAAACCTAAGCGGCCAGATGGTGGGGAGGCCGGGGCTAAGGTAAAAAATTCAAAGAATGGCCACTGAGTCTGACTTCCTCTGTTATGAAGCGGACTACATTACATATTTCTAAAACTATGTGGCCTGAGGATGAAAGCTGAGAAGTGGGTTGCATTAGAAAAGATGCCTATAAGAACCAAGCACAGCGTCAAAACTTAGTAAGGGGGTTAGGGGAAACCACAAAACCAAACCCAACAGCTCACATTCGGGCATTGCACTGTTTTCCTGGGTTACTCTAGCTCTGTAGTCCTCACTAACATTTATTTATTGTGTCTGGTGCTCTACACACTCAGTTAGGTATTATCATCCTGGCTTCTGACGAGGAAACGCAGTCTCCCAGAGTTGATGTGGCTTCTCTACAGTCCCACGAAGCCAGGACGTGAACCCACATCAGGTTAAAATCAGAATCCACGCTAATCCCGCTGCACCATCCACATCTCTTTGTAGAACACTTATTTACATTCCTTGGGATTGTTTGAATTCCCTTCCCTCTGCCTTCTTTTAAAGGACTCTGGGAAAAAAAAAAGGACTCTGCCAGGGCCCCTCCTCCCCCAACCCTTGAAAAAAATCCCTTAATTATTGTTCATTCCTGAAATGAAGTGTCTACATATTTTATTAGGGAGACTCAGAAAGCCCTTACTCAGGTGGAATGCAGAACCTATGAATTTAAAGCTTCTTCAAGACTTTTCCTCATTCTCCGTCCCCTGGGCCTGGATGCACAGCTATTCTGCCTGGCAACCTTCCTTGTCTCTCCACATCCCCCCACCTCTCCGGGGCACTGGCTGGCCAGAGCACAGCATTCTCTGAGCCCCATTCCCCTGGAAAATGTTGAGTCTGCATTGACACTGACACCCATTAGGGAGCTGTGCAGCTGTTCCCACATAGCCAGCCCAAAGGCCTTCCGGAAATTGTTTGCATTCACGCACCTTCTGTACAGCCAGGCAGCTTTGCAAGGCCTGGCACCCCAGGACTGTGGCTGCAGTAGGGACATGCACTTTCTTTTCCTCTTCCCTGACTCCCTAAATGACTAGTAAGTTGACAATTAATAGGTAAGAAAGACAGGTATTTCTTTCTTGCTATCTAAAATAAGCTGGATGGTGGGGGTGGGGGAGTTAGAGTTTTTTTTTCTCTTTGTGGTTGTAGATAACTATTATCGTATTATTTAGATCTCATTTGGTTTAAGCGGCATAAATCCATTTCCAAATGGACTTGGTAAAAAGAAGAGTTTAATAACAGGCCACTGAAGTAGCTCTAAGCAAGCAGAAGAAAGGGCAGGGATGCTTCCGAATGGGGTCACCATGCACAGTTGTGCAAGCTGCACACTGCATAACCCCAGGGGCCACTATGTCACATGGTGGCTATATGAATGGCGCCTCCTGGAGTTGTGCAGGACGCAACTCTCTCTTTTCAGTATCCCTCCTCCAGGTTTCAGGAATAACTAAGAGTGGCATCTCAAATGCCACTAGGACTCTCTCTCTCCATCTCCGAAATGGGCTTCTCTCTGAATATTGACCAAATCCTTCCCACTGGTGGGCTGGTTTCATTCATGTCTGTGAATGGCTCCTTATTTCCAAAGCAAAGGAAGGACCGACTCGTGCTTGTTTTGGTCTCAACTTCAAAACTTCTAGGGAAAAGCTCTGACTGGTGTACTTGAGCTTGGTGTCTATCCTTCCACCAATCAAGAAGCTAGATGGCCCAGGGGCAGGCACTGCCTTTGCCTTAGCTTGAATCAGATTTCCACCTGAACAGAGCATGTCCACCCAGTAGGAGGCAGGAGATGTAAAAGCACAGCCTTTGGGAAAGTTTAAAGCTTTTAACCCTTGCTTGTTTGCCTTTTTTTTCTTTTTGTAATTTCCAGAGCCTTTAGGGAGCACTAACTACCTGAGCGTGGAACAGTAAGTGGGCCAATATGGAAGTAAAATCACTCCATTTCAAGAGTGGGTGTGAATTACACGGACCGCCTCAGGGATTCTCATTTGATGAGGTCTATATTTATATTTTGACTATTTGGAGAACATTAGGATCTTTCTGCAGTCACACACAGGCAGCTTCCAAACTCTCTGTCTTGAAGACAGGAAACACCAATACTCTTCCCGGATTAACTGCCCATGGGATGCTTGGTAACTGCCTCCTTCAAGGGACCAGAGAGAACAAACAACAGATTCATAACTGTTCAGTTCATCTCCCTCGCCTCCTGCCCCCAACACCAGTGTGGGGAGAGCACCTCCTCGCACTCTGGTATGACTGCACCCCCGGCACTCTGCATCTTTTCTGAAGCCCCAACTTTTCATCCCAACTCCCACCAGGCACCACAGCTCGGTAGTCTGAATATTGGAGCCAGAGAACAACTCTCTGGGCATCATGAAATCAAGGGGTTACCCTAAAGGGGACTGGGGGCTTGAGCAATCACCGAAAATAAATACTGGCTGCCACGTGCCGTAAATAGTCTTGGGCCATTTAATCCACATGTAACGGGGGCGGAGGGGGGGAGTGCATGACTATTAAGGACCAAAATAAATAGTAATCAATTATGCCGATGGTAATTATGCTTTTGAAATTAGCCTGGGAAAGGATGACCCAGGCCATTTTTTATTCCAGCTCGGGAAAATGGGACACCAGCTGGGGCTAATAAGAGCTTTCATTAAAGCGCAGAGATTCATCCAGCGCAGCAAAGAAAGCCCTCTCTGTCCCGTGGCCTGGCCCAGCCCTGACATGCCTTCTGCTCTTTAACAAGAACTGAAAGGTAGCGACACAGACAGTTCTTGCCTTGGCACCGGGCTAAGTCGGCCTTTGAAAAGGCAGTGATTATTTTCAATGGCCCAGTGCTGGGGAGTTTCATTTCCTCTGTCCCGCACCCCCCAACCCCCCGCAGTGCCTCGGTTCCAGCACCAGGCTAGCGCTGACTGGGGCAGCTGGCGGCGGCGATGACCTCGGGCAGCAGGTCTGGGCGGGCGAGGATGGGCCAGGCCAGTTTGCAGGACTGGCTGGGTAGGCAGCCAGAGGGAGAAAAACGGTGGTTTCTGCACAAGGGAGTGTGTGTCTTTTCCCCACACTTTGGTCCCCCAAGGAGCTACAGTAGAGATGGTGGCCAGTATTTACCCGCCAGCCCTTCCACCCCAGACAACATAGTTAGCAAGCCCAGGGTGGCCCTCACGGCCCGGCCCTGACAATTCCTCTGCTCCTACATGTGCAGCACCATTGGGAATTTCGTGGAAGTCACTCACTGCTGGTTCCTGCCTCAGTTTCCCATTCTGCCTCTCTTTCGTTCACTATTTCTTGCTGTTTCTCTCGCTCTGAAGAAATGAAAGAAAGCCTCTCTCTTAGCCAGCTGGGAGCAAAGCTGAGGAGTTCAAGGGTTAGTGGGAAATAAAATTCCCTTCTCCTGATACTGGATTCACTACCTAAAATGGTGGTAGAGACTGGCTTTCAACCACGGGTGACTTCAGCTGCCAGGGGACATCTGGCAATGTCTGGAGACATGGTTGGCGGTCACAACTGAGGTGGGAATTGCCACTGGCATCTAAGGGGTAGAGGCCAGGGGTGTTGCTTAACCTCCTCTAATGTATGCAAGGAGGGATTTTCCCACCTAAAACGTCAATAGTGCTGATGCTGAGAGACCCCTGGCTTCATCAATGGCTAAGGATGCATTTAATCACACAGCTCCCTCCCCCCCCCACCAAGACTGGGCTCCTGGAAGACTGTGTATTAGGGGGTGTGGAAGTCTAAACCCACCTTCTGTGACAGACATTTCTGCAGAAAACACAGCCGGCCAGAGGCAGAGCTTACCCATCAGCGCAGTAAGTCATCCGTGACCCCGCCTCCTGCGGCCCACACTGGCCAATCAGATCAGCTGCTCCAGGGAAACTGAGGCAAAGGACGAGGTTGCAGAAGCTCCCTTCCTAGCACATCTGCCAAAAGGGAGGATGTTCTCCTCGATAAGGCCAGCCTGGGCCGTCCATAAATCTCCAGAGCCTGATAGTCTGTTAGGGTTCCGTTTGCTTATAGCCAAGAGTTGAAAACAAATCCCACAACATGGCTTCAGTCTCAACATTCATCTAGCAGTTGCCCACAAGGCCGGGTGCCAGGTGCTTGGTATATTCTATCTGATTCCATCCATACAACAGGGCTGCAGGATTTTAATTCTCGCTTCACCCCATAATGCATACATTCTGCAGCTGGGATCTTTGGCCAGGCCCAACAGTGATCTTGTAATAGGCAGCTCAAAATCAAATAGTTTTACTGTCAGAAAACGGAATTTATTTCGACTTCATAGAAATTCTAGAGATCTGGGTTGTGGGAGCAGAAGCCTATCATTTATGGAGTGTCAACCAAATGCCAAGCACTCTGCTAGACCTACACATAAATTATTCCATTGCCCCCTCCCCAGAATCCCATGAGATACCCTGAGACCATTTTAGGGATCAGGAAATGGCCAGGGGAAGGGCATTGGCATGAAGCCCCAGCACTTACTTTTGCGTAATGCCCTAGTGCTTGGCAGGGGCCATCATTATTAAGAGGTACGGGGCTATAGTAGTTTCCATGGCAGCTACTGTCAGGGAAGATGCTCAAGGGATCCCACAACATTCCCCTCCAACCCTGGGTGCTTCTAGACACAAAATCTTGAGGCGCACCCCTAGGGAGGCTGATTAGTAACGCAGAAGGACGCTGGCTTCTGAAAAGCCTACACACACCAAGACGACACTTGTCTCCAATTGGTGTCCTCAGAAAAAGGGCCTGTTTTTGTTGATGTTGTTGTTGTTGTTGTTTTTCATTCTGAACTGACCCATCCCAGGGTCGGGAAATTCTTCCATATGGATGCTCTCAGGCTTCCGCTTAAGCCAATTTCCTCCTCTCTGGTCCAGAGTGGTGGTGAAGAAGAGCCGGTGACAGCGGTCTCTAAAATCGCTCATAAACCTGATGACCCATTATATAGTCAGCCCTCTCCAAGTGAAATAACCCCAGTGCTTTCGAGATTATTTACTCTCTACGTTTCCTCTGCAAATATGTTGACCACTTCAGAAGTTCTGTTCCTCTTAAGGGTCAGATACCCATAATCACATACCACATTGAGGCCATCACTCTGCATAATAAGAATCCTCTCCCAAGCTTTGTCAGGGGGTGATTTCCCAGGAAAACCAGCAGGGAAGAAATGGTGATGGGGTGAAATGCTCAAAGACACCTGACTTCAAACGCGTGACTTGGGCCACAGCGGCAAGTCTTGCAAAGAACCTCCATTGCTTTATCTCCAAAGCACAAGGAATGACTTTCCGAAGGGGTTCTAATGAGATCACGTAAGTTAAGTGGGACCAGTGGGAACCAGTGGGAACACTCTACCCAGTAACTATTATGACTTTACTGTTGTGCCTTCCCCTAGTGTAGCCACTTCCTTCTTTACAATTCCTCTGAATTAAAGAAAGACAGAAAACCAAAGAAAGGAAGTTCTCACTGGCCCTGTCTGCCTCCTGAAGAGGTAAGCCCACTGTCCTGGCTGTGTTTGAACCAGGCTGCTCACATCCCCATGGGAATCAGGGAAGGAGTTTCTACTTTGGGTGGGAATGGGGGCTTGGTGACCCCTGAAAATCCCTTCAGCTCCAAGATTCTATTAAGAAGTCAAGTCAACCCATGCTCTCATGCCTTATCCATTTTCCACAAAGAAATTCCACCAGATTTTCCATGGGGGGAATGCAGGAGAGATAGTATGCTGCACCTCTCACAGTACACTTCCTCCATTCTTCATCAGACGTGTCTATCCTCCAAGTTCCCGTTCCTCTGGGGTAGTCTTCCTCTTCTGGAATGCTCTCCCTGAAAATGCTTCATCTCCTTTCTATTGGGTCATGCAATGCAGCCTTGCCCTCAACCATGTCTACCCCGTCTTTTTATTTATTTATTTATTTATTTATTTTTTATTTCTAGGAGAGAGAGAGAGAGACAGCGTGAGCAGGGGAGGGTCAGAGAGAGAGGGAGACACAGACTCCGAAATAGGCNAGACACAGACTCCGAAATAGGCCCCAGGCTCTGAGCTGGCAGTCAGCACAGAGCCCGACGCGGGGCTCGAACCCACGAACCGCGAGATCATGACCCAAGCGAAAGTCGGACGCTTAACCGACTAAGCCACCCAGGCGCCCCTCTACCCCGTCTTTAGTAGCCAGTAAACTGTCTACTCTTCCTGCAGCAGGTCTCACTCCAAAACCAAAAATATTTATTAGAGAATTTCTTTCCCATATGCAATTTTTTTTTCTGGAAGAAATTCGTATAATACAGTTTTCTCCAGGGGCACCTGGGTGGCTTAGTCGGTTAAGCATCCGACTTTCGCTTAGGTCATGATCTCGCGGTTCGTGGGTTCGAGCCCCGCGTCGGGCTCTGTGCTGACTGCCAGCTCAGAGCCTAGAGCCTGTTTCAGTCTGTGACTCCCTCTCTCTCTGACCCTCCCCTGCTCACGCTGTCTCTCTCTCTCTCTCCTAGAATAAACATTAAAAATTTTTTTTTAAAATACAGTTTTCTCCATCTTCTTACATACAACTTCATGATTTCTGCCTCCAGTTCCAAGAGCTTGTAATACTTCTTTGTAAAAAACAACATGCCAAGAAACATTTATATAACTGTAGATTTAAAAAATTCCCTTACACATTTTATCCACTGACTTTATGGTGCTTTTTGCCCGGACACAACATCTAATAGAGCTAGGCTGCAGCACCGCAACTTGCCCACAGGTGGCGCCAGCTCACGCACTTTTCTATGTCCGCACCAAATGTATCCTGAGATTAGGTTTCAGGTTATGTAAAATGAACTAGCTGCATACCTCTCTGCTTTGGGAAACTCGAACCTTACCAATCATCATTCCAGTAAAAAGGTGTAGGTGAACTGGACTCCCTCTCTCTAAGGCTCTGGTTGGTGGCACTTTCCCAGCTGACTTGCCCTGTCAGTTTCTCTCAGAGCGATCCCTTCCCCACAGCACAATTCATCCTCTTTCAATGATCCCTGCCAGGTCATAGTCCACAGGTGCTCCCAACATCTTTTAGGTCGCATGTCAGGGAAACCTCCAAGGGCCGCGAGACCCCAGGATGCAGTGATTTTACTCTTAAGACACAAGCATGATCCTCTGTGGAAAGGGGCTGGCCTTCTGCCTCCGGAATGCTGTGTAATTCCTTCCCAGCCAGGAGACAACTGCTGAAGCTGGACACTGCTACCAATGTTGTCCAAGTAGGCAGACTCCTGGCTCCCTATAAATCCTCCTTCAGAGTTATAACTTTTAACAGCAATTGCGAAACGACTTTGGGCGAACCAAAGGAAACACATTGGACAGCAGTTGAAAAACAATCTAGGCCAACATGCTGTCCCTCTCCAGGACTGGGACTTCCATGAAGGTGGACTTCACCGGGAACAATGTCTTTGCCAACCACTGCAGCTGGGCAGAGAAATGGGGCTGCAGTGAGTTAGAGGGAAAGTTAACCCATAGGCTTTTTAGTGCATTTCGGAAAGCCCAAGCCTCCTCAACATTTCTGCAATCTCTCCTTCCCCCTTGCTGAGTCAGGGCTGGGCTTTGCAAAACTCATATTAGAAATGTTTGTTCTTCTTAGCCGTTTTCCATCTGCCACTGCCTGCCTCCTTCATGCACACACACCACCAGGATTCTACTTTTCTCCTGGCTAGCAGCGATGGCCTCCATGGCTACTTCTTCCCGTCCCCTAGCCCCACACCTAGGGATCCCTCACTTTCTTACCGTCTGCTTACAGAGTGACTTAGCACTCTGTCTAGTCTCCCAGATGTACTCACAGAAGGTTTTCAACATGCTGAGCAGAGCAAAGGACTTCACAAGACTGTAGCCCACCAACCTAAGCGAGCATAGAATTAAACCAAGTTCTGCCCACTAATCATTTATTCAATAATTATTGGTCAGGAATCTACTGTGCACCAGCCACTGGGTGGTATGGAAAACATGGACTATATTCTGTGCACCTCTGGATCCTATCATGTGGCAGCTGCCTTCATCTTATTGTTAGAAGAATGCCCAGAAATATTGTTAATATCGTATTTGTTGTTGGGATTACACACCTTTTGCCTCAACTCACTCCTTTTGCCTCTGCAAGAGATTTTTGCCCTATCCTGTGAGCTCTCCTCTCCAACTTCAGTCATTTCTAAACCATCTTTATGAGTTTTGCCATAAGCATGTACCACCTATGTTTTATTGGCGTTATATAAGTCTTTAAAATGACTCACTTTCTTTACTTAACCATTTTTAAAATTTTTATATCACTACCATAAATGGAAAACTTGCCATAAATAGAAGGCAACCCTAAAATTAAATGCAATTTTCAAACTATGCTATGAAATTTTAGCTAAATACAGAAACTTGAGCCTATGCTCACTCTCTGTTAAAAAAGGGATTATGGGATATATCAGACAGATGTTAAAGGCAGTCTAGCACCACACCGACACTTATTCCGTTGTGTTACCGAGGGTTAAGTGCTCTCACCGAGGAATGTAGTGCAATTTCATGCCATCTCTGTGTACCAACTACAATCAGGTTAGTTACCACCAGTACCTTCCATCTAAATCAGCCAGGATAGCCACATTCTGCAACAGTAACAGAC
The DNA here is from genome assembly GCF_003009895.1 of Hyaena hyaena. Taxonomy (NCBI): domain Eukaryota; kingdom Metazoa; phylum Chordata; class Mammalia; order Carnivora; family Hyaenidae; genus Hyaena; species Hyaena hyaena. Next base: position 3,469,473 of record NW_024080734.1, on the reverse strand, counting down.
AACCTTCAAATCTCAGCAGTCTAAAGCACCAATGTCATGTCTTGCCCATTTTGCTGTGGGTTGACAGGGTCCCCACTCATTCTTATTGCTCAGGGTTCCAGACTGATGAAGCAGCTACCATCTCAAGTGTTGAGGGTCATTGTGCCAGAGGGAAAGGAGAGTAATATGAAGAATCCCCTGGATGCACTAATCCTTAACACTTGCACCCAGCCGCAATGTCTCACCACTTCTGCTCACTATTCAATGGCTAACTCAAGGCCCATGGTCAGCTCTGACTTCACCTGAGCAAGAAGTACAATCCTACCATGTCCTGGAAGGAAAGAGAGCTGGAATATTTGTGATCAGCCATACAGACGTCCATCCCACCCCATGCACTGAGACCACTGTCCCAAACAGCTGGTCTCCAGCCTCTCTGCCAGGCATGGATTTCTATACCACCCACAAGAACCAGGTAAACCCGACCACTCACCATTCTGTGACCATGACCATGCTCTGCATTCACCCTCCCCTCTCTCTGCTCATGGCTCCCACTAACTGGAACACCCTCTCCTTGTCTCCCATCCTACTCACCCTTCAAGATTTTACCTATTCCTAAGGCTTTATCCACTCCAAAACTGAACTGAAAAGGGAGTGTGTGTGTGTGTGTGTGTGTGTGTGTGTGTGTGTGTTCCTAACATTTTAGATTTTCAGAACTAAAAGGGATGGACTCCTCCATTTATAATAGAATTTCTCAACCCCAACACTGTTGACATTTGGGTAGGATAATCCTTTTGTGTGAAGGACTGTCCTGTTCATTGCAGTACGTTTAGCAGCATCCCTGGCCTTTGCCTAGATGCCAATGGCAACCTCTCCCTCCAACTGTGACAACAAAAAATGCCGTAAGACACTGACAGTCCCTTTGGAGGGAGGGCAAAATTTCCCCCAGCTGAAAACCACTGTTTAACAGGGCAGCCATAGTGTGCCCAAGATGACATGGTGAGTTAATGGCCAAAGGGGCTGGAGGAATCCAGGCCCCTGATTCCTCCACCCCCCACCTCTGATCTAGTGTTCTTGGTGCTGGTGCATGGGGCTCCGGCTGGGAGCATAAATGAAGGAAATAGGCTGGGCTCATATTCTTTTCTCACATTTGATGTACCAATCAAACAATTCTATAAAGAAATATGCTCTCACTTACAAAAAATACACACACACACACACACACACACACACACACACACACACAGACTTCTTGTCTCTCTTGCGTCTTACATTCTTTGGTTTTTGATTTAGGTAACAGCACAGAAGTATTTCATTTGTCTTTAATTCTACCTTAAGAAAAAGAGTAGTGTTAATCCAGTAACAACATGGCAACTGACAATGTTATGAGAGAGACACTAGAGAGTTCTGGGGTTTGTACAAAGCTGGAGACTGTATGCCCCATCTAAAAGACCAAGTATTGGGGTGCCTGGGTGGCTTAGTCGGTTAAGCGTCCGACTTTCACTTAGGTCATGATCTCACAGTTCATGGGTTCGAGCCCCGCGTCGCGCTCTGTGCTGACTGCCAGCTCGGAGCCTGGAGCCTGTTTCAGTCTGTGACTCCCTCTCTCTCTGACCCTCCCCTGCTCACGCTGTCTCTCTCTCTCTCCTAGAAATAAATAAAACATTTAAAAAAATTTAAAAAAAATAAATAAAAGACCAAGTATTATAGCCAGTTGTTAGGCTTTTTCAAAGAGACAAAATCCAAAATTTAATGAGATATCTTCTGATTTTTAAAGGCTGGAAACTAATTTTTTTAATGTGCAAGCCCAAACTATAGGCCACACAAAATACCAGGTTTGGCCCTCACGCCATGAAGGTCTATCACCCATACATTACACAAGTGATCACATCATGTACCTGTAGGGACATGTTACAGCCACAGCGCACAACCCACCCTGAATGTCAGTCATCTGGAGGGCTCTTAATACTACAGAGTCCTAGACCCCACTTCATATCTGCTGAACAAGAAAGCCCCTAGGGTGGGCCTCTGGGACCTGAGCTTTTTTTTTTTTTTTTTAATTTTTATTTTTTTTAAGTTTATTTATTTATTTTTAAATTACATCCAAGTTGGCATATAGTGCAACAATGATTTCAGGAGTAGATTCCTTAATGCCCCTCACCCATTTAGCCCCTCCCCCCTCCCACACCCCCTCCAGCAACTCTGTTTGTTCTCTATATTTAAGAGTCTCTTATGTTTTGTCCCCCTCTCTGTTTTTATATTCTTTTTGCTTCCCTTCCCTTCCGTTCATCTGTTTTGTATCTTAAATTCCTCATATGAGTGAAGTCATATATTTGTCTTTCTCTGACTAATTTCACTTAGCACGATACCCTCTAGTTCCATCCACATAGTTGCAAATGGCAAGATTTCATTCTTTTTGATTGCTGAGTAATACTCCATTGTACATATACCACATCTTCTTTATCCGTTCGTCCATCAGTGGACATTTGGGCTCTTTCCATACTATGGCTACTATAAACATTGAGGTGCATGTGCCTCTTCGAAACAGCACACCCGTATTCATTGGATAAATACCTAGTAGTGCAATTGCTGAGTCTCAGGGTAGTTTTACTTTTAATTTTTTGAGGAAACTCCATACTGTTTTCCAGAGTAGCTGCACCAGTTGCATTCTCACCAGCAGTGCCAAAGAGATCCTCTTTCTCTGCATCCTCGTCAACACCTTTTGTTGCCTGAGTTGTTAATGTTAGCCATTCTGACGGGTGTAAGGTGGTATCTCATTGTGGGTTTGATTTGTATTTCCCTGATGATGAGTGATGTTGAGCATTTTTTTTAATGTTTCATTTATTTCTGAGAGAGAGAGAGAGAGACAGTGTGAGCAGGGGAGGGTCAGAGAAAGAGGGAGACACAGAAACTGAAGCAGCCTCCAGGCTCTGAGCTAGCTGTCAGCACAGAGCCTGATGCAGGGCTCGAACCCATGAACCATGAGATCGTGACCTGAGCCGAAGTCGGACGTTTAACCGACTGAGCCACCCAGGCTCCCCTTGAGCATTTTTTCATGTGCCAGTTGGACATCTGGATGTCCTCTTTGGAGAAGTGTCTATTCATGTCTTTTCCCATTTTTTCACTGTATTACTTGTTTTGGGGGTGTTGAGTTTGATAAATTCTTTATAGATTCTGGATACTAACTCTTTATCTGATATGTCATTTGCAAATATCTTCTCCCGTTCTGTCAGTTGCCTTTTGGTATTGCTGATTGTTTCTTTCGCTGTGCAGAAGCTTTTTATTTTGATGAGGTCCCAATAGTTCATTTTTGCTTTTGTTTCCCTTGCCTCCAGGACTGGGTTGAGTAAGAAGTTGCTATGGCAGATGTCAAAGAGGTTTTTGCCTGCTTTCTCCTCTAGGATTTTGATTGGCTTCCTGTCTTACATTTAGGTCTTTCATCCATTTTTTTGTGTGTATGGTGTAAGAAAGTGGTCCAGGTTCATTTTTCTGCATGTCGCTGTCCAGTTTTCTCAGTTCCATTTGCTGAAGAGACTGTCTTTATTCCATTGGATATTCTTTCCTGCTTTGCCAAAGATTAGTTGGTCATACGTTTGTGGGTCCATTTCTGGATTCTCTGTTCTGTTCCATTTATCTGAGTGTCTGTGATTGTGCCAGTACCACACTGTCTTGATGATTACAGCTTTGTAATAAAGCTTCAAGTCTGGGATTGTGATGCCTCCAGCTTTGGTTTTCTTTTTTAAGATTGTTTTGGCTATTCAGGGTCTTTTCTGGTTCCATACAGATTTTAGGATTGTTTGTTCTACCTCTGTGAAGAATGCTGGTGTTATTTTGATAGGAATTGCATTGAATACGTAGATTGCTTTGGGTAGTATTGGCCTTTCAACAATATTTGCTCTTCCTATCTAGAAGCATGGAATATTTTTCCATTTTTTGTGTCTTCTTCAATTTTTTTCATAAACTTTCTGTAGTTTTCAATGTATACAATTTTCATGTCTTTGGTTAGGTTTATTCCTAGGTATTTTATGGGTTTTGGTGCAATTGTAAATGGGATTGACTCCTTGATTTCTCTTTCTGTTGCTTCATTATTGGTGTATAGGAATGCAACCGATTTCTGTGCATTGATTTTATGTCCTACGACTTTGCTGAATTCATGGATCAGTTCTAGCAGGTTTTGGTGGAATCTTTTGGGTTTTCCATATTTTTTAAATATTTTGTTTATTTTTGAGAGACAGAGAGAGACAGAGTGCAAGCGGGGAAAGGGCAGAAGAATCTGAAGCAGGCTGCAGGCTCTGAGCTGTCGGCACAGAGCCCTATGTGGGGCTTGAACCCATGAACCGTGAGATCATGGCTTGAACCAAAGTCAGATGCCCAATGGACTGAGCTACCCAGCTGTTCCCTGGGACCTGAGAGTTTTTAAAGCTCCTAATAATTCTGATGCACCAGGTCCCTTCAGAGGTTTGGAAACCACAATATTAACTCCTTCTCTCTGCAGACTGTGGGCTCATCAGGGAGGGGGGTGCATTTTATCCACCCATGCTTTCCTAGTACCAGCACAGAACTAACACAGACTAGGTGCTCTTTAAACATTTACTCAAACTGAATCACCAGAAAGGTTGAAGTAGTAATTGCTTCCAGGCTTTTCTCTTGGATCTCATTTTTAAAAAGAATCTCCATGGTATTTGGTTGTAACATTCTTCTATCAACTCCAAGGTTTCTTGGAAGAAAGATAGCTGCGGAAGGCAGGGGAAGGGATGGTGGGCAAGTCGTGTTATTGCCACTTTGAATAAAAGGAGACAGTCTGTGATGAAGTTTTAGTTCAGGGAAGGCCAGAGAGACTCAGCTCTCACCAAGCCCTCTTCTGGACATGATTTCCTCTGGCTACCAGGAGGGCAAATAAATTATGGCTTCATCTTGCATGGGCTGCCCTGAAGAAAAGATGCTCCTTCAGCATCATTTATTGACTCTAGCAAATTTAAATCCACCCCTACGCCTTTCCAGATATGTTGGGACAAGGGCACAAAGATGTAGGAACAAGAATGTTTGCTGCAGCACTGTTGGACAGACTGAACTTGTGGACAAACCCTAAATGTCCATCAATGGGCCCAGCTGGAGTTGACTGTGGTCCATCGGCACCACAGGAGACCAGTCAGCAGGTCACCCCTATTTGTCTCTGTCATGGCAACTCACTCAAGCCCTCCACAGTTCTCTCCACCATTTGCATTTACCTGGCCACTGTTTGTTTTTGGTCTCCAACTCTGGATTATGATTGATCCACAAGGAAGCCCTGTGCATGCTTCAAGGATAGATATGCAGCTACAGATATTGAAAAAATGCCCACGATCGAATGCAAAGGAGCAGAGGTGTTCCAGAATGGTTTGTGTGTCACAGAGTTCCAGCAGCTCACAGAGGGCACACTGAAGAGTGTGCAAAGGTGTGAAAAGCATGTCCTGAAGAAGTTGGTGTGGTGCTGGGGTAAGGGTAAGAGAACCAGCATGGAGTGTGAAGCATCCGGGGAGCAGCAAGAGCAGGAAGTCACTGTCTGCCTCAGCCTCAGGGGACAAGGGAGGGCCTCAGGTTACTGGAGTCCAGAGACAGCTGGATTGGGAAAGAAAGAACATGGCCTGTGGACTCAGGGAGTCTGGCCACTTTGAGAACCACAGGGAGGTAACGCAGAAGCTGAGGGTGAGGCAGAACCGTCTCCTGCTAGTGCTTAACATTCATCACCCCACCCAGAACCAGAGCCCACGAGAGCCAAGGTGCTGCCGTCTGTAGGGACTGGCCTCCCAGACACAGAGCAGGGTGGAGGAAGATGGAGACAAGCCTCCAGAAGTGTTATTTGATCTCATCTGTGTACATGAGGACACATAGCAAAGTGCTCAGCAGTGGCTTTCTCTGAGGATGGAATTTGGGGTGGGGAAGATATGAGAAAGGAGAATTTGACCTCATGCACTTCCAGACTCTGGGAATCTTTAACTATGAGCAGGAGGTATCTTTAGAATAAAAAGGTGTCACCGTTGAGTCTGTAGTGCTGGACCCTAAAATGAGAAAAAGAAAAAATCCTTCCTGGCCCTGTAGACCAGGTGGGGTCCCTCTGAGGTATTTCCCAGAGCTGGGAAGGGAAAACCATATGGACAAAGGCGTGGGAGCTAGAAATCAGACAGGGCATCAGGAACAGCCAACAGGACACTGTGGCTCTGCTGTGGGCATACGGGCAGGCAGTCTGAACCCAAATATGTAGATCACTAAACAACCCAAGGGGTGTTGAATGTCAGGAGGGGGCTCTTTCCTGTTTGGAGGGTCCTGTCTTCTAGGAGCTTACTTCCAGCTCTGTCATTTGGCTGTGGATCCTTGGGCAATTTACATGACATCTCTGAGCCGTGGTTTCCCCATCAGGAAGAAGAAACTAATGACCCACCATGACCTCACAGGATGGCAGGAATAAATTAGATGTTGGTATGGTACCTGGTCCCTAACAAACCTTCACTTAATCATGGTATTATTATTATTGTTGCTGTTAACATAGGTCAAGATCACAGTGAATGGCAACCCACGGCTCATCTCTCAGCTGGGATCCCAGAGCAAGCAAGGTAAAGGCCCCAGGGTCCTCCCACCGGAGAAGACAATACTCTGTGCACTCTGTGGTCACACCATGTCCCCCGCACCCAGGCCAGCTGCCTGACAGTCTGTAAACAGATGAGCAGGCGGGGTGGCCAGTGAGATAGTGCAGATGGCACTGAGAAAATCCAGCTGCATTTTTGGGAAAACAAGTCAGAAGTGATGGGGGCCCCCATGGACATCTTTCTCTGAGACAGCATACCCAGGGTGGCCTGCAACGGAAATTATGAGATGTACCAGACCATGACGTGCCTCGCCAAGAACTATCTCCACCCTCGATTTCCATGGCCCATGTCCACAGAGTCACTGCAGGCTGCCAGAGGTCACGCCGACAGGGCTCATAGCAGAGACTATGTGGGCCCTTAAAGATCTGGTATCTCAAAGAGCACTGTCTTCTCGACCTCCTTCCCTGAGTCCTTGCCTGGCTTCTAGCTCATTCCCACTCCATTCACCTATGTTCCTCTCTTCTGATATCCGTGGGATGGACACACATCGAGGAATACGTGTCTATCTGAACACAGAGCTGCTCACATGGGGCCAGCCCTGCCAGAGTGTCCTGAGGGGACCTTTGGGTAGAGAGTCCGAGTCTGGCGTGGGCTGGAGTTGGGAGAGGGCTCCCCTTTACAGCTATGTGCCCTGGTACCTCCTCCAAGCTCTCTGCCCCTGCTGCTTCTGAACTTGTTCCTTGAACCAAGCAAGCTCTGCCAAGACGCCGTGCCTTTGCATTCCTCTTTCTTCTTTACCCAGCTGACTCCTTCCCATCTGCCAAGGGCTCATGCAGACATTATTTGCTCTGAAAACCTTATCTATTCTTGGCAGCATTAATGCATTCCTCCTTTGTGCCTTCACAGCATTTGGTACATGCTGCGTCTATCATATTCTTCTGCCATGTTTGAGACAACTCACAGCTCCACCATACGCACGCGGGTGCACGTGTGTGCGCACACAGACACACACACACACACCAACTTTCTTCACCTTCTATTCTAAGGTTGATTCCAAAGCTTTATGTAAAGAAGTGGGTGCTCTTGATTTTTACCATGAATTGGCAAGGCCATTCAGAGGGTATGTGGGTTTACACCAATAATGTGCCAACAGCGACATGCACGTCAGCAGCACTCATTACCACAGTTGCTAACATGAAAATAAACATTTACATCTATGGGAGGGTACTGTGCTTATTATATTGCAAGAATTCTCTCTAATCCTGAAGATAATCCCATTGGGGACCTACCCTTATATTATAGCTAAGAAACCCACAGCTCAGAGATGAAAAGGGACTTTCTAAGTCAGTCCCCAGCTAGAAAGTGGCTGTCCCAGCTCACAAATCCAGGTGTGGCTCCAGGGATGATGTCCCTTCCCAAGCCCTCTGCTCTCAAGCTTTCTTTGTAAGCAGCAGGTGGCCTTCCCAGTCCCTGTCATGTCCACGCTGTAGTTGCCCAGCCTGCACGAAGCCGGCGCTCCTCACCTTGTGTAATGAAGCAATAGCCTCTCTGGGGAGGCTGCGTGCCAACGACAGAAGCTTCCTGGGTCCTCCCACTTCTGCTGTCCCCTCCTACTGCTCTCCATGTTTATACCAGCTTATTGCCACTGGAAAGCTCTCAGTCTCCTGCAGTCACCCGGGCCTTCCTTGGGAACATGTCCGGCAATGTCACAACGTGTTCTCGGAGTCTTCCTCAGCCACCAGTCATGGCCACACTGTTCCCCACCCCCCCACCCCTTCCTACTGCACCCAGTAGGCGGGAGTGCTGAAGGCTGTCACCTGGGCCTGAGTTGGAGCAGTAACTCTGATGTCCAGCTGTCTGGGTCAAAGGGCAGCCTTGCCACTTGCTACCCTTGTCACCTTGAGCAAGCATGTTCTGCCTCAGAGCCCCATGTCTTTCCTCTATTAGTTAGGGATAATACAAGGACCTACCTTCTAGGGCCACTTAATAAAACAGGGAGATGGTCAGTAAAGAGAGCTTAGCCCAGGCCCTCTTATGTAGGAAGTACTCATTCAAAACGAACTTAAAGTATTAAAAAAGCATTTACGTGCCAGGCAGTTTTCACAGGAGGCCGGAGGAGGGAGGCCCAGACCACAAACAGATCACACCAACACATGTCAGTGCTGGGATGCAAAGCACTGTGGACCGGCACTCACCCATCATCGCTTAAGATGGTCTTCCTTAGAAGAGATGCACCACTTGGCCATAAAGGACAGTGCGCACCACCTCACATTTGTTATGCCCCTGACATGGGTTATCCTGAAATTGCTTCTCACATAAACTTATTCTCTCTCTCTCAACTTGAAGTCTTGAAGTCTTCTCAACCGTAAGGCATTTACCATGTCTTATCCCTTCACTTTCTCACTCGTATCCCACCTTTGGGTCTCACATTTGCATCACTGATACCTGGATTCTCCTAAGATCTGGGTTTCTTCCTTAATATTTTAGAAGAGGAAAAAGGAAGAAGAGAGCAAGCTTTTAAGGAACACCTACCTCAAGGCCAACAACTCAGCTGCATTATAAGGTGGTTTTTTTTTTTTACTGTTTTTATTTATTTCTGAGAGAGAGAGAGACAGTGTGAGCAGGGGAGGGTCAGAGAGAGGGGGAGACACAGAATCTGAAGCAGGCTCCAGGCTCTGAGCTGTCAGCACAGAGCCTGACGCAGTGCTCGAACCCACGAACTGTGATATCATGACCTGAGCTGAAGTCAGACGCTTAACTGACTGAGCCACCCAGGTGCCCCTGCATTACCAGTTTCAATCCGCACCACAGTAGCTCCTTGAGGTAACCATGCTATCACTCCCATTTTACAAATGAGAAAGCTAAGGTTCAGAGAGGAAACTTGCCCAAACTGACACATAGATAACATGACTGGAATCTGTTCCCAGGGTCATCTTAGTCCTAAGCTTCCCCTGCAAATGCCCAAACCTCCATTTTCAAACTGTTAATGAAATTTACAAAGAAGAATCTCAGGTCGGGTCACAGAAGGAAATCAGGTTGGGCCACAGAGGCTTCTGCAGCCATGTTCATCTACATCAGTCCCCTATCATCTCTCTGACCTTCTGTAGTATCAATACTCAACCAACACATTAACAGAGTTCCTTCCCATGAGCAGAGCAGCCATTATATCTGTTTTCCTAAGTTCCCTTCAAGAAGCTGAGATCCATTTGTCTCCCTTTAATTCTCCCCCTCCCCCCCCCCACCCCGAAATTGCCTTCTGGCCTGGCTGGAGTGCCTTAGTGCTGGAAATCATACCACATTTCTTGGCAGCATTTTCACCTTGGCCTTCCCAAGGCCCTTCTCACCCACCACCTGCCAAACCAGGGACATGCATCCAAAGGGGTAGAGGTGATCGGTCAGCCCCACCAGAACCAAGTCAATATAACTCACCGCCCAAGACTTAATTTAGAACCCCCCCTTCCCGCCACCATGTACCTTGGCGCTGACGTTTGTGGCTATCTTTCTGGCACAGGGACTTCTGCCAAGGTTATTTTAATGCTGACTGACACCTCTGTCTATTCTGGGAGAATATCTCTGGGGGAAGAGCAGCCCGTGCCCAGGCCTCAAGACCTCTGGAATGTAATATTGGCCTGTCCACAGTATACTGGCTTTCTGGGTGGGGACCTCTATTGTGTACTCTACGGAGGCCTGGGGAGATTTTTTTGTCCTCTCACATGTTAGGGCTCCTCTCACATGTTAGGGGAACCTACATGTTCTCAGCCTCTGCTGACCCCCACATTGAACCAATCTATCTATCGAAGAAACCACAAAAGGGAATGAGGTGCCGATGCATGTCACAACATGGATGAACTCTGAAACACCAGGTACAGTGGAAGAAGCCAGACACAAACGGTCACCTATTGTACAATTCCACTTGTAGGAAACAGGATTGGCAGATCCATAGAGATGGAAAGCAGATTGGTGGCTACCTGGGCCTAAGGGGAGAGAAATGAGGATTGACTGCTTAAAGGGCATGGGGTTTTCTCTGGGAATGATGAGCACGTTTTGAAATTAGATTGAGGTGCTGTTTGCACAACACTGCAAAGGCACGAAAAGCCACTGAACTGTATACTTCAAAGCGATTATACGTATCTGAATCTCACCTCAGTTTGTAAAAATAGCCAAATCATTGCAGCAAAGGTTTGATGTGGCTGGCCGTGTCCCCTACCTACAGCAGGATACAAAGTGAATACAGTAAGAAGTCAGGACAAAAGGGAACAGGGGGTAGGAAAAGAAAATGAACACTGGGTGTGGTTAACATGCAAACTGCAAGCCTTGAGCTGTCATCTGATTATAAGAAGTGGCTATAAATTCAACAGGAGCTTCCCAGCAGCTGAAGCAAAACGGAAGACATGAGTCCTTCCAAAATCGGCAGAGTAAAGAATGGAATGTGTCAGGAGGTATGCAGAAAATGCTCTACTGAAGGCCGGAGGAATTTTCTCCTATGAATCCCTAAAGGGGACAGACCCCTTTAGAGACGGGCTCCCATGGACAAGGTGTCTCCTGCAGTGCTCCTTTGCCTGGCCATGCACACAGCAAGGCCCAGACATCAGCCCGTTCCTGTAAGAAGCAGGCTTGGCACACCTCCCAGCCTGTCCCTCCTGGGCCCACAAAGAGAACAACCCCATTCGGAAAACTGTGGGACCCACGGACTCCCAGAACAAACCAGAGCTGCTTGGTGAACCAGTCAGTCCACCTACTGTTTGCTGGACACCTACTGCTGTGCCCAGGCTGCCTTAGACCCTAGGGACACCATGGTTGCAAAGCAAGCCTCAAGGAGCTGGTCTTCTAGAATGGGAGATAGACATTACTTCTTTTTTAAATCAGATAAATATATCTTTATTAATAGTTTTTAGGATGAAGAAAAAGCAGAGGAAAGGGTGTGAGCAGGTAACAACGGAGGGACTGGTCACGGTGGTATTTAGGGGAAGACTTCTCTTGAGGTGGTGATGTCTGAGATAAGATCTGGAGAAGAGTTCAACCAGCAGAGAGAAGGGAAGGCTTCTGGATGGAGGAAAGAACATGAGCAAAGGCCCTGAGGGGGTAGGGAGGAGCCCAGAGGATGCTGGGAAGTGACAGAGAATCGGTGCCACTGAGGCAGAGGGTGACAGAGAGAGAAAAGGGAGAAGAGGCAAAGGGATGGACAGAAGACAGATCATGGCAGACTGAGGAGGAAGAGAAGAATGTGCAGGTTCAGCTGCACTAATGCCCACTTCGGGGTGTAGAGAGCCATTGAAAGATGGCCACTCGGGTGGGGAAGGAAGCTAATTCCGAGGACTGGTTTCACCTATCGGTCCCCAGGTGTGGGAAGGAATATTCCAGAATGAACAGGCCCTTGTCCCTATGGCTAATATTGGGCTAGAGAGTTCTTACTCTCACCTGGAGAGCCTTCCCTGGCTATGCCTCTACTTATCAATGGCATGTGTACCCAAAGTGTTGTTAATTCTTCTTGAATGTTTCCCTCAAATATTTGCAGGATCTTTGCTCACATCCCTGGAAGTCCAGAGAATGCTCTTGACTTCCACAGTAACAACTCATTGAGCCTTCTGTTACATGGTAGACCCTTTGGACATCACAGTGCTGCATGAGATTGGCATTATTAGTTCTGTTTTACAGATAAAAAACTGGAGGCAGAGAGGTTAGAGTGTTTGCTTGTGGTGACTCAGGTAGAAAGTGGAAAATCCAGATTTGAGCCCAGGTCTTCCTGACCCTTCAAACTGCTGCCTTTTGAACCACAGTCCACTGACTGTCTAGTGACCCTTGTGGTCATCCATGGTATGCCCTCAAGGGATCTCAATTTTAGGGCTCATCTATACCTCCAATCAGCTGGCAGACTTTAAGAAAGGCACTGGCTTGTGCTTTTCTTTGAAAATAAAGGAGTTGTCTGGCTTGGGGTTTCCAAAATGCATTCCTCAACATTTTAATCACTCAAGGTTCTCTGCGAAAAAGAGACCCCCTGATCAAATCCACTGGAGAAAGCTGGCATACGCAATCTCCCTCTTGGTGATTCACAATATGGGTGGGGCTTTGAAAACTCTCATACTGTCTACTATTTTCCATACCTATTTGACCATGGAGTCCTTTTGGTGTGCAATTCCTAAGATCATCCTAGGAAACTGTTGTGCCAAAGCACACGCTGTCCAAAGCACAGACTTAAATGCTCAAGCACTGACTGCGTGTATCATTCTGGGCTCTGGAAAAAATGTAAATGGCCAAGCTAAATGGATCCTTCCATCAAGGAAACCCTACTTTTGCGGGTGACATAAGCATATCAACGATGAACTGTAGTGTCATATGCTAAGTACCTAACCTGGTGCCAAGGGACAGGTGCTTACCAGATGAGGGATGGCCGGAAAAGATGTCAGAGGAGGGAACTAAGATAGCCTAGCAGAAAGAGCAATGCACCCTGTGTGTGGGGGGAGGTGCGGCAGTGGTCAGAAGAACCTGAAAGAAGATCACCAAGTGGGGTCTTGAAAGATAAGCCAAAGGGAGAATGGAAGAGGAGATGATGGAAACTTTAGAGTCAAGGAAATGGATCAGCCATGGCCCAGAATGTTCGAGAAATGGCAAGTAGTTTGGCAACAATGAACGGAAACCCAGGGAGTAGGCTGGGATGTGGACCCAGGTGCTCTCTGAGAGAACATTCTCCCCTGAAAGGTTAGGAGCCTGTGACCCCAAGGCCCTCGGCACCTTCTCTTTTCTGGTCTGTGATACAACTAGGATTCCTGATCTAGATTTTCAGACCACACCCTGCTGCACTCCAAGTGTTCAGTCAGCCAAGCTCTAACCCAGAAAGAATGGAGACACAAAGACCAGATAGTAAAAATTCATCTCTGAATTTCCCTCCCAGTTTTCCTTAACTGGGTCTACAAAGGTTACCTGGGGTTCTGTTTAACAGTTAGGAATATTTAAGGCTGCAAGTAACAAAATACTCGACTAAAATGACTCAAACATTTTTCTCCCTGTGGGACAGGAAGGGCAAGGGTGAGGTGGAAATGCTGGTATCTGGGGCTGCCCCCTAACCCACAATGCCCTAATTTCAGGTATCTGCCCCAGAGCAGTTTGGTCATCTGGTCAACCCAACTCCCACCACAGCCCTCACCAAGGGAGAAGTTTGTTTTTTCCCCACATGATGTACCTGTAGGTAGAATGTGCTCATTACAATTCAGCAGCTCAGTGACGTCAGGACCACCGTCTCTGCAATTCTCCTCTCTTTTCCATGTTGTTTACGATATTTCAACTATGGTTCCATCTATCATGTCTGCCCTCGAGGTAGAAATAAGGCAGAAGGCAGAAAATACACACCTTACACAGAGCTCGCAAAGCTCCTCCATGTGCACATGCCCAGAATATGCTCCGTAACTGCCCCTAGCTGAAAAGAGTGTGAGGAAGTGAGTGCATCACTGGGGATTTAGTTCATTGTTGCTCTGCACAAAACCAAAGAGCTGTCAGCAAGGGAGGGAGACATGGCTACAGAGTCAGTCATAATATTGTCCTCCATGGGCAATACAAGTCTGCCACGCTGTTACGTAGAATTCTTGGTGTGCGCCCAATGACAGAGTTCAGTCCCCGTAAAACGACTGCTTCTTGGACATTTCCGAAAACCACTCAGTTCCCTTCAGGTTAATGCAAAAAAGAATTTTACTGTTTGGAAGATTTAAGTAGACTCTGTGGGAATTTAAGGATTTCTTTAAAAGGCCTCCAGAAAAAGGCACAACTAATTATGCGCCTTAAATGTAACACACAACAAGCTCTGACCAGGATACCTAAGTACAGGATGGCCCGTGGTCTTGGAGATGCTGTGCTCCACCTTTCTCAGCAAGAAGTGGACATCACCAGCATCGTTTAGAGTCTGCCATACTTCCCTTGGGGTGGGGGATGAGGGGTGGGAGGGAGGGTGCGACATCTTGCTTCGTTTAATAGGAAGGTTCAAAATAGAGGCACAGAGAATGAAGGACAGAAAGACTGAGGAGGTCTGCTGGGTGTAAAATTAGAGTTGTGTCTTTGATTTTTGCCTTTCTGTCTCCTAAAATATTTTCATAATAAAGGCTCAGTTCCCCACGCTCATTCTGCCCTTCATCTGGAGTCCTCAAGGTAGGATGATGATAGCTCCCCTCCACCGAGTACCCATTATGGGCCAGGTACTTTCTATGCTCCATCTTCTTGGGCCTCACAACTGCCCTGAAGAATAAGAACTGTCATCATCCCATTCTGCAGATGAAGAAACCAGCAGTAACGTGTCCAGGTGCTATCGGGTGCCAGGCTCCTAACCACCATGCCACTCAGCTCCCAAAGGTTACTCAAGCCTAAGAAAATGGAAGGTGCTCAGCCTAACATGGGTCCTCTCGGGAAGCTGAGTCTCACCAGGCTCCGCACCAGCTCTGACCCACGGTGTCCGGTGCTGGGGCTTGCTTATCTGTGTTCTTCACTGAGGAATCGGCCAGTGGGCAAGGGGACTAATATAATGGAGCTGCAGCGCAAGCCCGGTCTTGAGTGACACTTGATTTGAGTAACATCTGATCCTCACAACAGGTCAGCAGGACATCTAGGAGATTGGTGATAGGGATGGTCAGCCCTGCAGTCTGGCAGATTCTAACCCTGCCGGCTGTGTGACCTCAGGTAAGCTTCCTGACGTCTCTGAGACCCACTTCCTCTTCTGTAAAACGGTACTGATCCTGGGAATTTTGTGAATAACAAATTAAAAACTCCACGGGAACAGCTTAGCGCAATGTGTGGTGTAACCTAAGCTCCCCTCAACATCAGCTACTGACTGCCACTCTGGAAGGGAAGTTCTATTAGCCCTGTTTTAAGGATGAGGAAACTGGAATGCTTGCGCAGGTCACACGGCTGGGAAGGGGCAGAGCTGGGAGTGGAACTTGGGCCTAAGCTGTCTTCATTCATAAGCCATGATGCATCTTTCCATCGGAAGTGACCAATGGAGCACCTCTGTCGCAGCGTTAGCACCATCAGAGGGAAACAACGTGTACTGCCAAGGGAAGATTTGCTCTTGCCTTTGAAGGTCAAAACCTCGAAGAATGGGGTCTGGGCATGGCCGGGCCCTGGACAGAGGTGACTGTTAACAGATTCCCTTTTTGCTTTCCGCAGCAAAGCACATGAGGAGCCTGCCTTCGGGGACTCCAAACAGGAAAGTCATAAACTTGCATCCTCCAGAGATGGCCCCCAGTGCTCCCTGTAATATCTGCCGGGGGTGTCAGCACCTCATAAAGCATTCCTGCTTGGCCCAGAGCAGCTGATCCTAATTTTGTCCAAGGTTCAGAATCAACAAGACATGTGGGCCTGCCACTGACTATTCCTGTTCAAGTCTATGGAATTTCAGCCTCCGAGGCCTCCATCGGAAAACACTCAGAGACGTTTTCCTAGGCCAGTGCAAACATGCTTCCAGGACTCTTCTCCAAGTGCGCCTGCCTTCTTCAAACAGGCCAACCGGGTTGGGGCTTTCTCCCCACTTTGGGCATGAGAAAAGTACAGTGTGTATTGTGCATAAAGGCAAACAGTAGGTACAAGGTGGCCAGAATGGTCTGGTTGTGACTTTTTCATTAGAGCATTGAAATAGATGACCAGGGCACACACTCTCTGGGGCAGCTGTCAGTGGCCACTGGGTAAGAGCCATGGGGCCCGGACATGGCCGGCGTGGCTCTCTGGTGCCCTTCACGCTGACACACCGCAGAGAGAACTGCATGTTTATCTAGGCTTTGCGGTGAGTTTTATAAATCCCCATCTGTGTGCACAGAGCAGAGAATTCTCCGCCCGTGGGCTGGCCCTCCTGGATGCACACCCTCGCTGTGAAGTGTCCTCTTTCTGGAAATCAGATACCAGAAGTGCCAGTCAGCGGCCGAAGGGGGCAGCCTGGTCCTGCCCAGGATGTGGAGAAAAGGCAGTGGGCTGTAGCCGAAAGAACAGCAGGCTTCAGAAGGGTGACCTGGATCCAAATCCTGGTTCTGTCTCCCCCTCTTCATCGTCACCAAGTCCCCCACCCTCATCTGGAGAACACGGTTCATAATGTCCTTCCTGCCATCTTACAGGATTGGGCCAGTCAGGAGGTGTGCGTGCAGGCTTTTATCTGTAAAGAGCCCAGCACAGAGGAGGTGCGTCCTTAGTGTTTCTGAGGGAATGAGGGCATTAACAACTTGGTACACTTACAGGGGAAACAGGGGCACTTGTTCGGAGAGCAGCGCTTAGCATGTCTGTGGTTAAAGGCTGGGCCCATGTATAGCCTGGGTAGACACCCTCTATAATTTCCTGAGTGGACGAAGCCAGAGCACGTCATCGTAAAGCCACCCCTGGGCCCTTGCGCCCCCCTGTTTAAAGCCCTCTAACAAGTCCCCACCACACTAAGAAAGGCACCCAAATCCTGGCCTTCAAACTATGGCTGCAAATTGACCCTCCCCCAGTGAATCTGAGCCTCTAAGACCCAACCATCTGTTTTTAAGAAGCCCTCCGGGGGATGCGGGGGGGGGGGGGGCTCTGATGCACGGCAGCCCTTTATGGACAGTGTGACAAGGACCCATACAGACTTTTAAGGCTGCAGCAGCCATTGTTTTGCGACTTCATCAGCTATGGGCTCCCAATCAGAGATTCTGTATTCAAGTCAGGCGTGCTGAGAAGCTGTAGCTCGGATCGGTAAATCATCAGAAACTTCCGCCAACTCTGGATAAGGGAAGCGACCTAAGGTTGTGTTGCAGAAAGAGAATTTTGCTGCCATGTCTAGGATGGATTTCAGAGGGGTGGCGGCAGATCGCTGGTATACTAGCCCGTGTACCCCGTGTCTCACGTGGGATGCTTTCAGCTGCAGCTACAAGTAATGGATTATAAGTGAGCGGTGGCTGAAACGACATAGACCCTTACTATGTCACTTTTGCAAGAAGCCCAGAACAAGGCAGCATTGGTTCCTAAGGTCTCAGGACTTCCCACCTGATGGCAGGTCAACCTTCAAGGTCACAGGGTGGCCATTGCAGCCTCAAACGCCATATGCTCTCTTGACACTTAAGCGTGAAGGACAATGAGGTCTGGACTCTAGCTTCTATTAGGGAGGAGAGATGTTCCCGGAGGTCTCCTAGCAGGCTTTCCCTTACATCCCCTGCTCAGACTTTGGGGCTAATGCTCACTTCTAGGCCAATCACGAAGGAGACTGGCTTTGATTCATCATGAACGACATTGGGGCTCTTAAATGAGGGAAGGCGGGGAAGGACCAAGGGCAGTGAGTCTGCTAACAATTATGAGGGTATTTCTTTGGGAAAGGATGAGCTCAGAGCCTGAAGGGCCAAGTTAAAGACGCCAGTGGGGCACGTTCTTGCAGCTCATGGAAGGTTCTGTATAGACAAGTGGGAAACACCAGAGAGGAAGGGGTTAGGGTAGGAGGAAACCCACATTAGAAAATGAACTCTGTGGAGAAGCAGAGGCAGAGGAAGAAGAGCAGAAGCAGCAGACTTGGGCCTGAGGAGATTTCTGTATTTTCTAGGAGCCACTACATGAACAGAGAAAGACAGCGTGGCGCTGCAGATGCCAAGGCCACATATCAGTGGGGGTCCCTCCTCTACCTGAAGTCTTTCAGGAGCTAGGGCTGGGGCAGTTACTAGAGGGGGCTTAGCTTCTCAGGAGCTCTGAAATGCCTCGCTGGGCATAAGCCAACCTGGGGGCAACCCCACATTGCGTTTTCAGGTCTTGATCTTAACATTTTGTCTTTAGGGGACAGAGAGAGAGAGAGAGAGAGAAAGAGATACCTTCAGCTTGCAAGGAGTTGGTGTGGGGGGCATATAGGAAAAACCAAGCATCTGGGCTCCCCAAGAACTTCCCTTCCAGAGTGTAAGTCTATGACTATGAATTCTATTTCCTGTAGAGGCAGGAAATAGAATTGAGCATGTACAGCCCAAGGCCAGGTGGCCTGCCAGGTAGGCGGTAAGCACTCAGGGCCCAGAAAGGGAGAGAGAGCCCTGGCAGAAGGTGGACTGGAGGAAGTCAGGCTCATAGATGCCCTCCCCCCATCGCACGTCACCCAGGTTCCATCCAACATGAAACAGATTCCAGGGAGGGCAGTGGGGGACAAAGGGTTTCAAGGGGCTTAATGGAGAGGAGAGAAGATGAAGAGCGTGCACAAAGGGGAAGGCCGCCTTCTGCAGAGATGTGAGGCGGGGGGGTCCCAGGAAAAGCCCACGTCCCTGGCCTGTGAGCCAGCTGGGAACAGGGTAAAGAGGGTGCTGGAGTGTCTCCTAAGGCACAGGCCCTGGGAGCCAGAGTCAGTGGGTTTGGACTAGGTAAGGACTCCATGGTACGAGAGCCAGGAGGAGACTGTTCCAGAAAGCAGGTACCTCTCCCTTCACCTTGTACTCAAACTACAGCAGGGTTTGCCAGGGTGACGAGAAGAGAAGAGCTGTGTTTTTTAAGCATTAAAAATTAATTTTTTAACACAGATTTGTCTTGAGACAGACAGAGATAGCCCGAGTGGGGGAGGGGCAGAGAGAGAGGGAGACAGGGAATCTCAAGCAGGCTCCACACTGTCATCACAGAGCCTGATGCGGCAGGGCTCAAACTCAAGAAACCGTGAGATCATGACCTGAGCCAAAATCAAGAGCCGGATGTTCAACCGACTGAGCCGCCCAGGCGCCCCAGGAAAAGAGGAGTTTTGGCAAGTGGAGAACAGAGTGAGCTCTGTACAACCCTCTGTGAACCAGAGTTCAATTTCACTGGAAGCCTTTCTCCCCAAGCCCCCGCGCCTGGAGGATTTACTGTTCTAGGGGGTCTGTGTCTGCACTGCCACCTGCTACACTCCCAAGTCCCTGGAATGGCCCCGGGTCAACAGCTGCCTGCAGGCGCCCCCCCTTCCCCATCCCCCCTCCAGGCAGCAGCCCTGCAGATGGGCGGCCGGCCCAGCCTCTGAGCACCCCCAGCGGCGCCTCTCTCTTCCTGCCGCCTGTGAAGTCTCGAGTGTGCACCTGCCACCACCCGCCTTCCCCGCAGGCTGAGGGCTGACCCCTAGCCCTGACCCCAGGGTGCACAGCCTCCTCACTTAGACATGGCGAGTCTCTGCTGAAGTTTCGCCTATAATAGGACATGCTTCCTCCTGAGTCTCGCCACCCCATTTGTCACTAAGAGTTCAAAGTCAGTCGTCTTGTTCCTGGAATCATTTCGGTAATGGTTCATGCCTCTACTTCTGATAACCTACTATACTGGACTAGCTTTTTTCCCCTCTCAGTAAATTCTTCTTCAAACTTACAAAAGCATTGTGTCTGCCTAGTGCAGTGACAGTAGGACTATGCAGGGAAAAACCCCATCGCCTCGTCACTAAGGAAATTCCAAGGTTTTAGGAGCTCTGTGCCAAACACTGGGTCAAAGACCAAATAACATATTTTTTAATGTTTATTTACTTTTGAGAGAGAGAGAGACAGAGCACAAGCAGGGGAGGGACACAGAGAGGGGGAGTCATAGAATCTGAAGCAGGCTCCAGGCTCTAAGCTGTCAGCACAGAGCCCAATGCGGGGCTGGAACTCAAGAACTGTGAGAACATGACCTGAGCCGAAGTCTGACACTCAACCGACTGAGCCACCCAGGTGCCCCTACATATTTCTTATTATAAATCACAGCATCACAATCTGTATCCCCAGAGTCAGAAGCTACTCAGGGCAAGATGAGAACATTATACTCATCTTTGTTACCTGTGGGGTGCCCGGGACCCAGTACGTATCAGTATTTGCAACAGGAATGAATACGTGAACCAACTTTCTGGGGGCAGGGGGGACGGGGTGTTCCCAGTGCGTCTAAATCATTGCAGGTGTGATGGTTAAGCAGCTGGGTTTTAAAATCAGGTAAAACCGGGATTTACATTCTTGATCTAACAATTTACAAGCTGGGTATGCTTGAACAAACTATTTGACACAGAGCCTTAGTGTACTTCTTGGTAAAAGGTGGAAGGCAATGCCCACCTTGCAGAATTCCTGTAGTGCAGTGGTACATAGCAATAGAAATGGCAATAGTGACAATAAAACTCAATTCAATTAAAAATTAATCTGAATTGCACAAAAAACCATAAAATACCTCGGAATAAACCTAACCAAGGACACAAGAGATCTGTATGATGAAAACTATAGAAAACTTAGGAAGGAAATTGAAGAAGACACAAAGAAATGGAAAAACATTCCATGCTCATGGATAGGAAGAATAAATATAGTTAAGATGTCATTACTATCTAAAGCACTCTACACATTCAATGCAATTCCAATCAAAATTGCATCAGCATACTTCTCAAAACTAGAACAAACTATCCAAAAATTTGTATGGAACCACAAAAGACCCCGAATAGCCAAAGTAATACTGAAAAATAAAACCAAAACGGGAGGTATCACCATCCCAGACTTTAGCCTCTAC
>NW_024080734.1:3402241-3447582 GCF_003009895.1 Hyaena hyaena | reverse complement strand
GCAGCACTCTCCACAATAGCTAAAACATGGAAAGAGCCTAAGTGTCCATCAACAGATGAATGGATCAAGAAGATGTGGTTTCTCTATACCATGGAATACTACATGGCAATGAGAAACAATGAAATCTGGCCACGTGTAGCAACATGGATGGACCTTGAGGGTGTTATGCTGAGCGAAATAAGTCAGGCAGAGAAGGACAAATACCATATGTTTGCACGTATAGGAGGATTAGGAGGAACTTGATGGAGGACCATGGGGGAGAAGAAGGGGGGAAATGGTGGGGGAAAGGGAAAGAGGCAAACCATGAGAGATTCTTGAGTGCTGACAAAAACTGAGGACTGATGGATGTGGGGGGGAGGGGGGATGGGCATAGAGGAGGACACTTGTGGGGATGAGCACTGAGTGTTATGTGGAAACTAATTTGACAATAAACTATTTGTTAAAAAAATAAATAAATAAAAAAAATAAAACTACCATGTGATACCAAAAAAAAAAAATTAATCTGAACTCATAGATATCTTCAGAATGAGAAACTTAAAAAAAAAAAAAAAGAAAAGGAAAAGAAACCTTACTGTAATTCTTTGTAAATGGTCCATGATGTGGAAGAGAAGGTCAGGAAGAAGTGACCTGGGTTCTGGGAAGCAGGTGAGAGATGACACCATAGAAGCAGGGTTTCCCAAACTTCCGCCATCTTAAGCGTGTTTCTTGGAGAACTGGGTGAGCCCAGCTGAGCTCCAGTCTACCATGTTCTCCTCACGATGTCTCACAGTCAGCTTTATATTTAGATATATGATCTATTTTTTTCTTAACTTTTGTATATAGGCAAAGTGTGGATCAAAGGTAACACATATAGATGTCGATACACACATTGATGCATATGATAGATACATATCCAACTGCGTCAGCACCGTCAGCACTGTTTGTTGAAAAGACAGACCATTCAGTTTCCCTTGCGGCTTTGTTAAAAATCCACTGGCCATTTATGTGGGCACGTCCTTACGGATGCCATCCAGTTCCACTGAACTCTATGCTTGCCATGATGCTAATATCACACAGTCTGGAGCACTGTGGTTTCAGAACAAGTCTTACGGTCAGACCATGTAAATCTTTCATCTTGTTCTTTTACAAACATGTTCCGGCTATGCAGGTCGTTTGCATTTCCATATGAATTTTAAAATCAGCTTGTCGATTTCTTCCAAAAGGCCTGCAAGATTTTGATTTGAATTCTGCTGAATCAATGGATCAGTTAGCAGAGAATAGAATAGATCCATAAACACAGTATCTCTCTCTCTATGATTTAGCAATTAGCAATACCTTGAGTAAGATGTTCCTTCGTGGGAAAATTTTTAAAGAAATTAAATTTCTTTAATCCATGTAGGGCTATTTGGGGTGTCTTTCATCCTAAGTGAACATCTTTGTGTCCTTCACGAACTTTGTCCATTTCATCTCTAAGTCATTACATTTACTGGCATAAAGTTGTTCATAATATCTCATTATCCTTTTGAAATGTGTAGAATCAGTACTGTTATCACTTCTCTCCTTGCAGATACTAGTAATTTGATCCTTATTTCTTTTTTTCCTGATCAGTCTGTCAAGAAGTTTATAAATTTGGAGCGTCTTCTCAAATAACTATCCTTGGTTTCATTGATTTTCTTTATTATTTTCCAGTTCCTACTCCCTTGATTTCTATTCTGATCATTACTATTTCTTGTCTTCTGCTTACTTTGGGTTTCATTTGTCTTTTTTAAATTGATTAATTAATTAATTAATTTATTTTTGCTAGTTTCTTACGGTGGAAACAAAGGTAATTGATCTGCAACTTTTCTTATTTCTAAGATAGACTTAGTGCTATAAATTTCCCTCTAAATACTGCTCTAGTTGTTTCCCACACATTTTCATTTTTTGTTCTTTAATTGTCGCTCATGTCAGGAAGAGGGAATGGTCAACTGGGTCAAATGCTGCTCATGGGTTGTTAGAGGAGGACCCTACATTGATTGGTGGAGTTAGAAATATGAAGGTTACTGGAAAACTTGATGAACTATTTTGGTGATGTTGAGCATCAAAGACTGACTGGAGGAGCTCAAGAGAGAATGGAGAGAGAAAGTGGAGACTGGGAGTATTTATCTCCTTTGAGCTTTGTTTTATAGACAAGCAGAGAAATGGCACAGAAGATAAATGGAGAGTAAAAGTTCTAAAGTAATTTACCTTAAAATGGGAGAAAAATAGTATGTTTGTATGCTGATGAGAATTATTTTGATAATTTATTTACGGTAATTTAGCTCACTGCCTCTACTCCTCCTGAATACATGCTTAGTCCTTTTCCCTTGCTTTATTAACTCTAGATAATATCTCTGACTCTAATATAAAAGACAAAGATATGGCTCAATTCTGCTAGCTCCATTCTATTCCTTGCTGCCTTCTAAAGTGTGATTTTGTGTGTGTGTGTGTATATGTGTGTATTTTATCCGTTGGTTACCTTTGCAACTTTAAATAACCTACCGAAATCTCTATTTCTTGTTCTGTCACTTTTCATATGAATCCCAAACACTCACTTTGTAAATTGAGGTTATCAATACTCTTCTCTTTCCCCAACCTTTTCTCTTTCCCTCTTCCCATTCCAACTCTGATTAGTAATAATTACTTATAGACTGAGCCAAATTAATTTAAAATATAGCATTAACATGTCTATATTAATATTCTTCATGTTGGTCCAAGTAGTGTGCTAAAATTAAGCTGTCTTCTCTAGAAGTCACTTATTTACGTCTGTATTCAACTATTATTTTACTGAGTACCTGCTACTTGCCAGGCACTGTTTTAGCCACTAGAGATAGTATAATGAAGGCAGAAGATGAAATCCTTGCCCTGTAAATCTGACATTCCAGTAGGGAGACAGGTAATAAGTGATCAAACAATGTAATCCCAGGTGGGGATAAGTGCTACAAAGGAAAATAAAGTGGGGTAGGAATTTAGACAGTAACAGGTTAAGGGACGTTTTAGATTGAGTAGTCTTAGTTTCGGAACAGAGACCTATATAGAGTGAAGGCAAAAATCATCCAGTGATTTGACCGTCTTACATCATAGGACTTGGTACAGCAGAAATTAAATGACACAAACATTATAGCCAAGTAGAGTCTTTTACATTGTCTCTGTTTTGTTTTACTCTTTGGCTGTACATTTGAACCATGGTATGGCATTTTAGATGCTCCTATGTTCCTCCAACTCAGAGCTGTAACATCCCTCTATTTGTAAAGGCAAGTTGCCAGTGGCAAACACCAAATAATTTATAGATCAAGAAGCTTGGTTGTCATTTGCTGAATTTGATGGATAAATATTTAAATGGTGATACTAGTAATACCTAATCATTACTGAATCCTTTTTGGCCACGGCCAGAACATAAAGGTCAAAGGGAACCCGTCTACCTTTTAACATGTTCAAGAAATAGAAAGATGTCTCCATTTGAAAGAAAAGTTCAGGAAAACTCATCCTTGTAAAGGACTCTTCTCTACTACTTTGACAAGTTTAATTTAGTTCTAGTTGTTTGTGATCACATCGTGGGTAAAGCAGCACACTCAGTGAGAGCAAGGAAGCATTGATGAATTGAGACCCCTCAGAAGTCCTTGTAATGGAATGAGCATGCGGAGGTGAGGTAGGGCTGCTGGGATTCTGATAGAATGATTAGGTCTGCAGATTACCATGGTGAGAAAGACTTCAGGTCTTCTAGAACATTTCTCACTTCCAAAAAACTTTTCAAACTGTTCAGGCTAGCTCTCAGACTATCTGCAAGGAAAGTGTGATAAACTGAGGCATGGGAGGCCAGTGAAGAGATCTAGTATTCCATCTACAAGATCCCTGGTCCCCTTTGGGATATAGTATATAAAACGAGAAATGGACATCCCAGAGATTCCTTCTTTCCTGGATGAAGAAACTGGGGTGTGAGCAATCCCTGTTTAGGAGAGCAGAAGTTTCGTGCAATGAAGTGGACACTAAGCCAGTGAAGGGAACAGAGGACAAATTCTCTCTTATATGCAAAGTTGACTGAATAGTTGACGACCTTAAGAAACAGAATGAACTTCCTTTTTTTTTTTTTAAGTTGACATTGATTTTGAGAGAGAGAGAGAGCACACACAAGTCAGGGAGGGACAGAGAGAGAATCCCAAGCAGGCTCAGCACTGCCAGCACAGAGCCCAGTGCAGGCTCAAACTCATGAACCATGAGCCAACCTGAGCCAAAATCAAGAGTCAGGTGTTTAACCAACTGAGCCACCCAGATGCCTCCAGAAAGAACTTTTAAATTCTCACTTCCAAAATTCATTGACAGAAAAATGTTTCATTATAATGACTTTGGGGCAATAAAATTTAGGGGATCAGAAGGGGAAAGAGCTTTTACTTTTAATTGTATATACTTCTACTTAAATGTTTAAACAATGATTCTGTATTCCTGTGGCTATTTAGAAACTTTATAAACTAGTTTAGCTTTTATTATTAAGTCAAGTTCGAAGAACAGAAATCTGTCTCTTTCTCGTAATAAAATCCCATCAGGACATTCACCGGCCTGGAAAGGTATCTTTCTCAGGGCCCCCACACAGTCATTATACTTTGGAAATGTTTTTAAATTGGCAAAACGATATAACAAGTAGCTAAAGCAAAAAGAAGTGGCCTGGTGTGTCCTCTTTGCTCTTTGAAGTATTTATGAGCATCATAAACCCTAATTCTGATCATTGGGGGCTTTGTAAATCAACATGACTTGAGAGTTGAACAGTAACCCAGGTAGTTCAAAAACTCAAAACCACCCAAATGGAGCCTTCCAATTCTGGCCATGATCCAATAATAGGGACCAGATTTACCCTCATGTCTGAAATAACTACGAAGGTGGACAAAATATATGAGACAATGCTTTTCAAGACACTGGACACCATGCAGCAAAACGTAATGACCCCAGCAAGGCTGGGGGAAAAATGAGGGGAGTCTTACAATTATCCTGGGTTACTGCCTTGAGGGCATTTTTAGGCTATGGCACAGGCAGGGGGAATCAAGCAGAGCCCAAGAGTACTCTCTGACTTTAGAAGATAAAGCTAAGAGTACAGGAAGACCATGACAGCTAGAGTTTGCAGCATACAGCAGCAAATAGGAGTTAGCTACACACAGCAACTGCAGAGATCTGTACAGGGTGTGCTTGAGTATTCACTAGAATGGTGATCAGTGTAGGTTTCTGAAGAAACTACACAAAGCTGGGGCAAGCACCAGCCACAAGGACTAGAAGGAGGAGCCAGGCTGGAAAATCTCATATGTCATGGGGGTATTGGGTAAAGCACTGAGAAGAGTCTTACCTAAGTAGTAGAGAATAACTAACCCTAGACAAAAATGCTGCTCTGAGCCAGCCTAAAAGAAATTTAAAAGCAAGATCTGAAAGGATAAAACTATGTCCAAGCAACTTAACCTCATTGCAGAATAGAGCTCCAAAATATGTACAGTAATGTAAAAATATCCAGCAACCAAGAAGGTACAATTTATGTCTGCTGTCTGGTCAATTACCAGGTATTCAAAGGAACAGAAAAATGTGGCACGTGGGGAATAGGAAATAAACTGAAAATGACCCAGAGATGTCACAGGTGTTAGAATCAGCAGAACATATCAATAGTTATAATAACAATATTCCTTACGTTCAAAAGCTAAAGGCAACATGAGCATGTTGAGAAGAAATATGGAAGATAAATGGTAACAAATTGAACATCTACAGATGAAAACTACAATATCTGAGGTGAAAAATACACCGAATGGGATTAATGACAGATCAGACACTGAAGAAAAGACTGGTGAACTTGAAAACACAACAACAGAAAATATTCAAAGTAGAACACAGAAAAAATACAATTAAAAAGAACAGCTTATGGGGCGCCTAGGTGGCTTAGTCAGTTAAGCGTCCGACTTTCGCTTAGGTCATGATCTCGTGGTTCGTCGGTTCAAGACCCGCGACAGGCTCTGTGCTGACAGCTAGCTCAGAGCCTGGAGCCTGTTTCAATCTGTGTCTCCCTCTCTCTCTGACCCTCCCCCGCTCATGCTGTCTCTCTCTCTCTCTCCTAGAAATAAAAAAATAATAATAAAAAATAATAACATCTTTAAAGTAGCCAGAGAAAAACAGATACATTATATAAGGAGGAACAAAGGTAAGGGTGACAATACATTTCTCATCAGAGCTCATGCAAGCTAGAAGGCAGGGGAGCAACATCTTTAAAGTACTGAGAGGGAGGGGCGCCTGGTGGCTTAGTCAGTTGAGTGTCACGTCGGACTTTAGCTCAGGTCATGATCTCACAGTTCATGGGTTCGAGCCCTGCCTTGGGCTCTGTGCTGACAGCTCAGAGCCTGGAGCCTGCTTTGGATTCTGTGTCTCCCTCTGTCTCTGCCCCTCTCCCACTTATGCGTGCATGCTCCGCCTCCACCCCCGCAAAGTAAATAAATATTTAAAAAATCAGTTTTGAAAGTACTGAGAGGGAGGAAAAATAAAAAAAAATGCTGTGAACCTAAAATTCGATATCTAGTGAAAAAATAAAGACTTCATACAAAAACTGAAAAAAATTATCACCAGAAGCTCTGCACTCCAAGAAAAGTTAAAGGAACTATTTCAGATAGAAGGAAACCAGTAACAAATGGGAATACAGATTTACAAAAGAAATAAAAAACACTGGAAATGCTAACTATGTGAATAAATATATGTTTTTTCTTAATACTTAATGTCTTTTAATTGATTGTTTAAACTAAAATGATAACATGGTATTGGTAGGTTTGTAATACACGTACAAAATGACGACAACAGCATAAAAGTTGGAGAAGTGGAAATATATTATGGCAAGAATCTTTTAAAAAAATTTTTAATGTTAATTTTTGAGAGAGAGAGAGAGAGAGAGTGCAAGTGGGGGGGAGAGAGGCAGAGAGAGAGGGAGACACAGAATCCTAAGCAGGCTCCAGGCTCTGAGTTGTCAGCACAGAGCCCCAAGCAGGGCTCGAACCCAGGAACCATGAGATCATGACCTGAGCTGAACTCAGACCCTTAATGAACTGAGCCACCCAGGCGCCCCAGTATGGTGAGATTCTTATAATACACACGAAGTAATATAATATTGCTAGAAGACAGACTGTGATAAGACACACATGAATACCTTTAAGCCTAAAGCAACCACAACAAAACAAGAACAAAAAAAGAATTACAGCTAACAGTAAACAAAGGAGATAAAATGGATAATAAAAACACTCAATCCACAGGAAATCAGAAAAAGGGGGGAAATAAAGAGCACATGGGAGATAAGAAAACAAACAGCAAGATGATAGATTAATACCTATAACCATGTCAATAATCATATTAAAATGAAACAATAAAAAATATCTCCCATGAAAAGGCAGAAATTGTCAGGATAAAAAACAAAAAAGCAAGACAACCATATATTGTCCATAAGAAATCCACTTTGAGTACAATATAAAGACAGAAATAAGTTAAAAATGAATGGATAGGAAACATTATACCATGCTCAAATTAAGTTTTTAAAAGCTGCAGTGCTTATGTTAATATTGGACAAAGTAGATTTCAGAGCAAAGAATACTACCAGGGAAACTAAAGTTCATTTCATAATGATAATGTGGTCAATTTATTTAAAAAATCATAATATGAAATATTTGTGCATCTAACAGAGCTGCAAAAATATATAAAGTAAAAACTGTCAGAACTGAAAGGAAGAATAAAAAAATCCACAATTATAGCTGGACATCTTGATATTCTTTCTTAATAATTGATGGAACAAGTATATGGAAAATCAGTACAGATATGGAAGACCTCAATAACACTATCAATTAATCTGATCTAATAGACATCTAAAGGGCACTCCATTCAACAACAGTAGAATAGAACGTGCCTTGTTTTGGAGTGCACACAGAAGATTTACCAAGATAGACCATACTCTTGGCCATGAACCAAATCTTAATGAACTTAAAAAAAATTCAAGCCTTATAAGTATGTTCTCTGACAGGAAAGGGATTAAATTAGAAATCAATGTCCAAATACTTGGAAACCAAATGATACTCTCCTATTAAACCCACAAGTTAAGGAATAAATCAACAGGGAAACTATAAAGCATTTGAACTGAGAGAAAATACAACATACCACAATTTTTAGGATGCAGGTAAAGCACCAAATGCCTAAAAAGAAATGTCTCAAATTAATGATACCAGTTTCCATTTTAAGAAACTAGAAAATAAAAAACAGCAAATGATATCCAAAATAAACAGAAGAAATAAAATAATGAAGGACCTAAACAAATGAAATAGAAAACAGGAAAAAACAACCCTATAGAATAAAATCAATAAAACCAGCAGGTTTGTCTGTCCTGGAGAAGACAAAAATAAAAATGAATATCTACCCAGACTCATTAGGAAAAAAGAAGAGAAAATACAAATTATCGATGTTAGGAATTAAGGCTGGCATCAGTACAGATTGTATAGATAGTAAAAAGATTAATAAAAGAATGTTTTGAACAATGCCGTACCAATGCTTTCTACAATTTATAAAAAAATGGACAAATTCACTGAAGGACATAAACTACTAAAACTTATTTAAGAAAAAATAGATACCCTACATCTAATTTAAAAAATTGAATTTGTAGTTTAAAACTTCATGCAAACAAGCTCTAGCCCCAGGTAGTTTCACAGTGAGCTCTACCAACATTTAAGGAAGTATTTATATTAGTTCTACATAATATCTTCTAAAAAATTCTAAAATGAGGGAATACTTCCCAACTCATATATGAGGTCACACTGATACCAAAACCAGACAGAGACATTACAAGAAAAGAGAACTAGAGATCAATATCTCTCATGAGTATAAATAAACTAATCCTCAATAAAATGTTAAAAAGAATCCATATAATTCAGCATATTACCAAAATAAAAAGAAAATCCATGTAATCACCTCAATAGATACAGATATAGCATTAAAAAAATAAAAACCTGTGGTGTCTGGGAGGCTCAGTCAGGTAAGCGTCTGACTTTGGTTCAGGTCATGATCTCACAGGTCATGGGTTTGAGCCCTGCTGCGGCCTCTGTACTGACAGCTCAGAGCCTGGAGCCTGCTTCGGATTTTGGGTCTCCCTCTCTCTCTGCCCCTCCCCTGCTTACACTCTTGTCTTTCTCTCAAAAAATAAATATTAAAAAAAATTTTTTTAAACCAACCAATATCCATTCCTGCCAAAATCTCAGAAAAGCCAAAAAAAAAAAAAAAAAAAGCCCACAAAAAACCCCAAAAACAACAAAAAAAGACAAAACCAAAAACACCTTTCTCAAACTCTCCAGCTAATATCAGACTTAATAGTGAAGGACTAAATACATTTTCCTTAAGATCAGGAATGAATCAAGAATGTCCACTCTCATGACTTCTATTTAATTTTGTACTAGGGGTTTTCTATCCAGGGCAATAAAGTAAGACAAATAAATAGAAAACATCATGTCAGAAAGCAAAAAGCTAAACTCTTTATTTGGAAACACAGTCATCTATCCAGAGAATATAATGAGATCTACAGAAAAAAAAAATAGTAAGTTTAGCAACATCCAAAAATTATATTTGATGTACTAGCCATAAACCATCAGAAACTGAAATTTTAAAATATACTTACAATAGCATGATAAATCTTTGGAGCTGAATCTGACAAAGGGTATTTATATTGAAAATTAAAAATTGCTAGTGAGAGAGATATAATATATTCATGAATTAGAAGACACAATATTATTAAGGTGCCAGTTTACTCCCAACTTGTTTTATAGATTCATTGAAAGCCTAAGTACAATCCCAACAATCTACAACAGTTTGCAGAATTAACAAGCTGATTCTAAAATTAATATGTAAATGTGAATGATCTAAAAAAGCCCAAACAGGGGCACCTGAGTGGCTCAGTCAGTTAAGCATCCGACTTTGGTTCAGGTTATGATCTCACGGTTCGTGGGTTCGAGCCCCGCATCGGGTTCTGTGCTGACAGCTCAGAGCCTGGAGCCTGTTTTGGATTCTGTGTCTCCCTCTCTCTCTGACTCTCCCCTGCTCACGCTCTCTCTCTCTCTCTCAGAAATAAATAAAAACATTAAAAGTTTTTTTTTAAATAAAAAAGCCAAAACAACGTTCAAAAAGAAGATGACATTTGGAGGACTAAACACTGCTTGATTTCAAGAGTAAGTAAGACAGTGTGGTATTGCCTCAGAAACTGACAAATAGATCAAACCCACACATATACAGACAACTGATTTTCAACAGAGACGCCAAAGCGATGGAGCGCATAGGCCTTTGTGACCTTGCATTAGCCCAAGACTTTTTAGACACATAACACAAGCATGATGCATAAATGAAAAAAGGGGTAGGTCGAACTCCATTACAATTTGAAACTTCTGCTCTTAAAAAGACACAGCTAAGAAAATGAAAAAGACAAGCCGCAGACTAAACATACACATGTAGAGTTGGCACATTCCATCCCTGGTAAATAGAGTCCTCACGCTATGTCCAGTCCTGTCCAGCGTTAGAATCTTAGATCCTAAGGTCCTTGATATAGGAGGCTGACTCCTTGGATTTCTAAAAGCGGAAGAATCCAGGGGAGGGGAGAAGCCCAAAGCTGGGAATTAAGGGCACTGAATTGGTAGTCCACTTGCAACAAGCATTCCCAGTATTGGAGCTGCTGGAGGGCGGGGGATGGATCGCCTCCACAGAAACACACTCTCTGTAGCCCAAGATGATGTTCCAGTTCTCACTTACAGATGTTTTTGTACTGTTGCCTCGTGGCTGGTAACTCAGGACCATGCAATTCTTGATCTCCAGCACTGTGGATTGCCGCCGACATTTGTCTCCTAAGGTCTGAGTGAGTTCCGCCAGACCACTGTGGAGACAACCTAGAATTTGACCCTGGGTCAGTCTGCCTCTCTCATTCATTCCTTCTCTTCTTTGAAAAGCATCAGAATGGATGACTTACTACCTCTAAGCATTTAGTATTAGGGGGGCTCAAGGTATTTATTTTCCTCTTCCTCCTGAAAGGTCCAGTTAAGACTGCTCAGAGCAAGCCCAAGGTTACCTCAAGTTGGAGGTTTACCACAGCATTTGATAAGACCTCTTCCCTGTGTCTGGAAAAACCAGCAGAACTTAATTAACTGGCCCAAGTCAAATCGGATGTAACCAGAGGCTGATGATAGAAAGAATGAAATCATCTTAACCTGGAGAGAAATGCCCTTTAGCTTTAAGCAATAGGACCTGGATGAAGAAAGAGTATTAGTGAGATAAGTAAAAGTGAGGAGCAACCTTGGAGGAGGAGGCAATTCATATCTCAGCTTCCTGAAAACCTGAGTGGTCATCAGTTGTTGGCTGTTGATCCATTTCTTCTTTGTAGTTAAAAATCGCCCCAGCCGCACCCTCCTCCCCGCCCCCCCTCCCCCCCCACCACCCGTTTCCAATTTCCTTGAAGAAACTACCCTTCCTACTTGCAGTTTGGTTAGTCAATCTCACTCTCCGCTCCAGTAAATCAATGAATTGTCCTAATTGGCTATAGTCATTAGCCAAGGGAGGAGAAGATGACCCAGCCTAGACACAGGAGACATAAAACACCCCCTGCTGGGGCTTCTAGGGGTGGGGAGGGGTTGGGGGGAGTTTTCTCACTACAAAGAAGGATGCTTCTCACCACTTGGATATAGCAAGAAAGCATGTAAGTTTCAGAAATCATCTTCCAACCAAAACGATAATTTTAGCTACAGGTTAATGACTGATGAACGAACAGAGTGAAAAGTAAATAAACTGTTACATTGGTTTGAGATGCTCAATCAAGCCACGCCTGAAGTAAGACCTACCTCTGGACTAATTAGTAATGTGAACAATAAATTCCTTTTATTGTTTGAGCCATTTTGAGTTAGTTTCTATCAACTGTTATTGAAATATTCACAAAAGACACACCTGAGAAAGACACTTTTCTGCTAGCATCTTTACAAGTAACCCCATAAGTAGTCTTTAATAATAAGGGACAATGGGGTGCCTGGGTGGCTCAGTCGGTTAAGCATCCGACTTCAGCTGAGGTCATGATCTCACGGTTCGTGGGTTCGAGCCCCGTGTTGGGCTCTCTGCTGACAGCCAGCTCAGAGCCTGGAGCCTGTTTCAGATTCTGTACCTCTCTCTCTCTCTGACCCTCCCCTGCTCACGCTGTCTCTCTCTCTCTCTCAGAAATAAATAAAACATTAAAAAAATTTTTTTTAAATAATAAGGGACAATGGGGGCGACCAGAGGCATGAGATCCAGCATCAGGTCTACTCTGGCAACTTATCCTGAGCTCAACAATAATAATAATAACAACTACAGTTGACTCGTCATTAGCCATAGCCCGTGCTAACTGCTACACATAGAGCACTGTAATCTTTACAAAGAGGAAGACAGAGACTACATTTCTTATTATACTGAGGAGGACAACTGAAGTTCATGGAGATAAAAAGAACTTGCACAAGGCCACAGAGTTAGTAAGCTAGTTACTCTTTCTTCATAGCATAAATGTGATCTATTTCATTATTCTAGCTCTCCCCCACCTAACTGAAAATGCCATCAGGCTAGAACCTTTGTCTTTTTCACTGCTGGATCCCAGGTGCCCAGAACAGTTGCTGCACAGAATAAGGGCTCAGGGAAGAGCAGTTGAGTAGAAAATAAACAAGATTCAAATCCAGGTCTGGCTCCAGAGCCAACTTTTTCCACAGCTCCAGACTGCCTCTCATTAGCCCATTTCACGATAACGAGTGAGCCTCTCACATGCTTAAGAACAATGCTGCCTCCTCTCTGATCCAGTGGAATATCTTAAGTAACTGGCCTTGCTTCATGGGTTCTGTCATGTAATCCGCTGACCATGAGTCTCCTCTAAGTATCCCACGACACATGCTGGCAGTCCCTAATGTGCAAAGAGAAGAGAGCTACTTGGCAGAAGACACAGAGATGGACTTTCTGCAGATACTACCTCATCCAGTCCCACCATGCACTTGTAAGGTGGGGAGCAAAACCCCTGTTTTGTAAATTGGGACCCAGAGAGATTATATGCTTTTAAGGTCACAAACAGATTGAGGATTGTCTGACTCTAAAGTTTTTCACTATTTCTTTAAAAGCCACACAACTACAAACCATTTAATTGTTCTCATGAATATCATGAAACTTGGAGCTAACTTCAGGGCTTTAACCACGATATGTCAAAAATACTGCAAAACAGACATTTGGTCACTCATCATCATTTCAACATATACTTTTGAGTACCTATGTGCCAGGTACCATGCTAAGCAGTGGGGACGGAGTGTTAAATGAAACCGCCCCTGTCCCTTCTTTCATGGTTCAGTCTAGTATTGGCTGAAACTTTCCTTTCTTGGGGCTGGGCCCATTGCATTTGGCATATTAGTTATAGTAGACTAAAGTACTGCAACACATAGAGCTTGCGTTAGCCAGGGTAGTCTAAGTGAATTATAAACAACCTCAAATATCAGGGACTCAAAGTACTAAAAATGGATTAATCTCTTAGGCAAAGTCTGATGGTCATATGCTTGGGTGGCTCTTCTCCAAATGCTTATCCCAGGAACCCAGATTCCTTTAATACTGTGGCTCTGCCATATCTTGTGGTTTCAAAGTTGCCCTGGCATCAGCAACCTAGAAAATGGATGGTTTTACATGGGAGATTTTTATGGCCTAGGCTTGGAAGCAGCATATCTCCATTTCCATACAGTCTACTGGACAGAACTGAGCCACATGACCACAATAACTGCAAGGAAGACAAGAAATGGAGGAAAATTTATGGAACTTAGTGCCCACCAAGAATCTTTTTCATAGACTCTAAAAAATCTGTCGGATTTTCAAAGAATGCTAAAACCCCAAACATCCCAAATTTCTGTCCTGGAAAATGAAGTGTAATGCCTTCTGTGTAGCAATCCAAGGTGGGGAAACAAATCAGCAACACTTGTACTCCATACAGTCATTCAGGGACTCAGGCTGGTGGCAGTTCTACCATATCGAAAAAGCCTTTGAAGAGATTTTAAGGGCCAGACCTGCAAGACTTCCACCCATATTTCACTGGTTAGAACTCAGTCAAATGACCACACATGAAGGGAAGGTGAGCAATGTAGTCTATATGCCAGGAAGAAGGGACAAATGGATTTTTCTAGATTACAAGAGAATTCTATCCCACCCAGATGTTTTAACTGGACCTGCCAAACACTAGTTACTTCTCATCCCTTCTGCTGATACTCCTCCCTAATCTGCTCCTCTGTGGCTTGACATTTGTGCATCTAGCTATGTCTCCAATGTGACAACTCAGTTTCCTAATTCTGGCCTCTAAGTACAAGTCCTTCCTTTCAACAAGGAGGTAATTTGAAAAAGTACTGAATGTACTCTCAATAGGAAACCCCATGTTCTTCTGCAATTCATTCATCTGGTGATAATGTACTTAGACTTTATTGATTTTCCACTAGAGGAGGGCAAGGACCTGTCTGTTTCATTCAGTACTCTACTGCCAGAGCACAGAACAGCATGCTTGGTACATTGTGGGTTACCCAATAAATATTTGTTGAATGAATGTATGAATTTTCCTTCACTCTTAGAATCTGAACAGGGAGTTCATATTTGATGTTGAAAAACACCTTCCCTGATTCATATATGATCCTACCTACCCAATCCCCGGGAAGGCATCCTTGGCCACAAGCCACACCTTTTCCTGATGCTGACTAACTCACTCACTCGGCTCCCACTTCTTTTCCACCCTCAGCAAACTTTGAAGAAGCCACATGCATCATAAGGAAGCCTTTCCTCCCCCTTCTTTTTTCACTATTGCTGATATGTAGAAACTGGAGCAAAGGTGATTTTAGAGTCTGCCTAACCCTTATTTCTAATTTTTGTCATCATTGGCTGTCAGTATGGAATCTGCCATGGCTGAGATATGTGCTGCTGTGGAATGAACCCTGACCGGGGCAGAAAAAGATGTGTCTGAGTTCCAGCTAAGCCACTTAATGGCGCTGTGGTTTCTACAAATCACCTCCAGGCTCTGAGTTTCAGCTCCTCTTTAGTAAGCAGATAACAATATTCACCCTCTCAACTTTGCAGGATTGTTATAAAAATGCATTTCATTCACTCATTCTATAACTATGTATTAGTAGCCTACTATAGGCCAGAACCTGACCTCGGTTGTGGAGATAGTCAGGAATGAAACAAACTTCCTGTGTCTCAGAGTTTATGGTTGGAGGAAACAGATTGTAAATAAATTAAAAAAGGGATACATAATATTTCAGGGAGTGGCAAGAACTGCAGAGCATAATGGCACAGGGTAAAAAAGATAAGGACTCCTTTAATATTTTACATAAGATGGTACAGAAAAGGATATGGAACTGAGACCTGAAGGAAGTGAGTGAGCCATACAAAGACATAAGGAAAGAGGAGGTACAGCATGTGAAAAGGCCCTGAGGTGCCCTCAGGCTACTTATGAGTAATAGCAGGGAGGTCAGGCTGGCTAGAGCAGAATGAATGAAAGAAGGGTAGTAGATGACAAGATCAATAAAGTGACATGGAGCTAAATTAATCAAAGCTCTATAGGCCTTGGTAAAGATTTTGGCTTTTACTCTGAATAAGATAGGAAGCCATTTTTATCTTGAACAAAAAAGTGAT
Source organism: Hyaena hyaena (assembly GCF_003009895.1). Lineage (NCBI taxonomy): Eukaryota > Metazoa > Chordata > Mammalia > Carnivora > Hyaenidae > Hyaena > Hyaena hyaena. The sequence goes on along the minus strand of NW_024080734.1, from coordinate 3,431,910 downwards.
GCAACGTGACATAAGCTTGGTAAAGACCATTTCAGCAGCTATGCAAGTAGGCTTCACTGAAGCCGCACTGGAAGCAAGACCAGGTAGGGAGGCTACTGCAATAAAACAGGTGAGAGCTGACACAGGCTTGGACCAAGCTGACAGCAGAGGAGGTGGTGGAAAGTGATCAGATTATGGATATGTTTTGAAGGTTATATCAACAAGCCTTCCTGATGGATTAGATGTCAACTGAAAGAGAAAAGAGAGGAGTCAAAATGACTTTAAGTTGTTGACCTAAGAAGTGATAAAATGGGGTTGCTACTTACTGAGATGAGGAAAACTGCAGAAAACAGAACACATAAGCTCTCACTATGTTAGGACCTCAAAGTTGGAAACATTAGTGTTGAGATGCCTAATAGACATCCAGATGGTAATGTATGACATTGGCTATATGTATTTATAGCTCCAGGGTAGAGCTATAAATCTGGGAATTGGCAGTCTATATAAAGCCTTGAGAATGCATAAGGTCACCTACTGAATGAGTATAGAAAAATTGATTCTGAGGACTGAGCAGAGAGGAACTCCAATATTTAGAAGTTTGGGAAAAGAGAGAGGCTGGCAAAGAAAAACAAAAATAAGAAGCAATTAATGAATGAGGTAGGAAGAGAAATGAGAGTGAGAAGTAAAACAGAAGGTCAGGAAGTAGGGACTAACACAAATTTCTATTTATGACCCAGTAGATTGGCTAAGTAACCTGATAGTAGCTATAAAGTCAAGTATATCAATAATTAAATATAAGTGGATTAAATAGTTCAATTAAAAGTCTATAACTATTAAACTAAATTAAAAATAAAATCTAATATATGCTGCTTACTAGACGTATACCTTAAACATAGGACATAGTGTAGTTAAGAAGTAAAGCTGATTTTTAAAAAAATACACCATGCAAACACTATCCAAAAGAAAGCTGGAATAGCTATACTGATAGCAAAGTAGACTCACAGCAAGAAGCACACATTGGGATAAAAATACAAGTTTCATAATGATGAAAGAGTTAATTTTCCAAGAAAACACTAAATTCCCAATTTATACATACATAAAATTCATAGCTTCAAAATACATAAAAGAGTAATTGACAGGATTATAAATGTATCCAGATCCACACTCATAATGGGAAACTTTAACACCCTTCTCAATAAAAGGTATGGCAAGGAGGAAAAAAAAATCAGTAAGGATCTATAAGATATAAACAACATAATTAACAAACTTGACTATTGGCATGTACAGAACACTGTGCAGAAAAGAATGCAAATTCTTTTCAAGTGTACATGGAACATTTATGCTGGCCACAAAAGAAGGTTCAACAAGTTTCAAAGGATTGAAATCACTCAGAATATGTTCCCTGACCACAAAAGAATTAAGCTGGAAATAAATTTTAAAAATAAGTAAAAATTCCTCAAATGCTTGGAAATTTAACAATATACTTTTAAATAGGTCAAAGAAAAAATTTCAATGGAAACTGGAAAATATTTTTAACTAAATTATCACAAAAATACAACACATCAAAACACGAGGGATGTGGCAAACCTCTGTTGAGAGAAAACGTATAGCCTTCAATGCATATATTTAAAAAGAAAAAAGAATGGAAATGAATAATCTTGTCATTTGCCTCAAAAGTAAGAAAAATACTAAATTGTATCTAGAGAAATTAGAAGGAAAGAAATAATAAAAAACGAAGAGCAGAAACTTAAAATAGAAAACAAACATTCAAGAGAGAAAATCAACATGCCTCAAAGTTGGCATTTGTAAAAGAATAATAGAAATATTAGGTTTCTAAGAAGTCTGATAGGAAAATAATAAAGAAGGCACAAATTACCAGTTTGAATTAAAATGAGGACATCAGGTCACATGTTACAGATAAAACAAAACTAAGCTAAAGAAAACAAAACTACCAAAAACTGACACAAGAGGAAATTAAAAAACTAAAATAGTCCTAGAGCTATTAAAATGTTGAAGCTGTAGTTAACAATATCTATCCAAAGAAACCTCCAGGCATAAATGGCTTTCCTCCAAGTAAATCCCTCTAAATATTTATGGATGAAATGGCACTAATCTTATATACAGTTGAATAGATGAGAAAAAAGAAAATGTTTCCTAACTTGTTTAATGAGGGCTTTATAACCTTGACACGAAAAAAAAAGACCAGAGCCTGGAGAAAAATTATATCAATTACATACATACATATGTGTTTGTATACATACACAACAGAATATTATCCGACCATTAAAAATGAAGAAAATCCTGCCATTTTGTGACAGCACGGATGGATCTAGAGGGTATTATGTTAAGTGAAATAAGTCAGACAGAGAAAGACAAATACTGTATGATCCCACTTAGATGTGGAATCTAAAAATTAAAAAAAAGAAATCATAGATGGATACAGAGAACAACTTTGTGGTTTCCAGAGGTGGGGAGTGGTGGTAGGCAAAAGGGGTGAAAGTGGTCAAAAGGGAGAAACTTCCAGTTATAAATAAGTCCCAGGGATGTAATGTAAAGCATGGAGACTATAGTTAGTAATATTCTATATTTGAAGATTGCTAAAAGAGTAAATCTTAAAAGTTCTCATTATAAGAAAAAAGACAGTATGGTATTAAACCAAGGATATAAAAATAAACTCACAAAATACAACAGAGAGGCTGGAAAGCGACCACATTACGCAGTCATATAATTTCATGACAAAGGTGACACTGGAGCACAGTGTGGAGTGCCATGGCCTTGCTAATAAATGATACTTGGTCAATTAGGAAAAAATGAATTTTGATCACCATAGTACACCACCCAGTTCCAGATAGAATGTAACCATACAAAGTAAAATTATAAAGCTTCTAAAAGAAAATATGGAAGATCTTCACAACTTTGGAGTGTTCAAAGATCACTCAAATTAAAAAAGAAAAGAAACACACAAAAAGCATTTGCCACACATGAAAAGACTGATAAACTGTATCTTTTAAATTTAATAGATACATTAATTTGATCAAAAATGCCATTCAGAGACAAAAAACTCAAAACCACAGAGAAAAGATATTTGTAATACATATTAGCTGATGGACTCACATATAGAATATATAGTAATTCCCACAAGTGCATAAGAAAAATCCCAATAAACCAATAGAAAAATTAACAGAAGTCTTGAATAAGCATTTGTCAAAAGAGGATATCCAAATGGCCAACAAGAAAAGGTGCTCCGTCTCATTAGTTGTCACAGAGATGCAAATTAAGACCACAGCAAAAATACCAGCACCAACACACAGTCATCCGAATGGCTGTAATAAATCATCTTGATAATATCTGGTGATGGGATATGGCGTAACTGGAATTGCAGTGGGCATATTAGTGGCATGACCACTTTGGGAAACTGTTGATATCCACTGAAGCTAAACATATACATACTCTGTGATATGTAATTCCTCTCTAAGGTGTATGTGTGATATATATGTGTAAGTTGTGAGATACTCAACATTTTGAATAATATATAGGAATAAGAATATACAAATCACAGCTTGGCACATCATCATCAGTGAATTTCACAAACTAATGTTGAGCCAAAAAAAAATCAGACACTGAAGTGCACATATCGTAGGATCCTATTTATATAAAGTTCAAAAACAGAACTAATTTTTGGCAATAAAACTCAAAAGAGTGCTAGTTCTCATGAAGGTAATGACTGGGAAGAGGTATAAGGGGCTTCAGGAGTATCATAATGTTCTCTTCTTTGATCTGAGTTCCAGATACAGGGGTGTACTTAGTGTGTGAAAATTCACCCAAGTATTCCCTTATGGCTTATATACTTCCATATGTGGCTATACTTCCATTAGAAGTTTACTAACAAATAAAAGGGAGACAGATTAGCTTTGTCATGTGCTGATACGCATGACCTCAATGTCCTAAGGCCTTTGGCTTTTGAACCTAAGTAACTACTTACTCATCCATTTAGTTATTTGTTCAGCAAATATGCATGAAATACCTGCAGTGGTGAGCCAGTCAACTACACCCTTGACCTTGCAGAGCTTCTATTTTAGCGGAAGCAAGTTGACAGTGGACCAGGATAGACTACATCAACGGGTTCCCTGTCCTCCAGCTTCTGGAGGATGTGGACAATGGGAGAACCAGCAGAAGAGCCAGAACTGGGGGATTTCTCCCTCCCCATGGGGGTGCCACAGGCAGATCGTGTCCCCTGAACAAAGGGCCTGCTGCTGCCAGGCAGCCCTCCTCACCCAGCTTCTCTCTCTGGGCACTGAAGACTGCCGCACCCACCTGGTGGTGTCCACTCCCAGCCGGGGCCAGCACCAGGATCCTATGGCAGGCCTACTGCTTCCCAAAATTCTGCCCTCACATTTATAAACAGTTCCTAATTAAAAACTCCTCAAGCGACCCATTTTGACTGCTTCCTATGTCCTGTCAAGACCCTGGTTGGGACACAAGATGAGTTTCAGCCAAGCAGAAGGAAGATGAAGGAAAAATAAAGCCAAGTGATGAGATGGAAAGCAGCTGGCAGGAGACAGTGACTTCAGGTAGGGTGGTCAGGGAAGGCCTCGTTGGGAATGGAACCATTTCTGTTGGAAACTGAAGGACAGAGGATCTGGTCACGAGAAGAGCCAATTAAATATCTTACTTGTCTTTTGATGTCCTGATCATACCCCAGTGTCAAACAGTTTCCTTCGGAGAGGCTTGGATGTGCATGCTCTATAATTCCCCAGGAAGGGGTAATTAAGTAGCACTTCCCAAACTACGTTGACCCAGAACCTTTTTCTCTAGAGCAGCGCTGTCCAATAGAAACCACATGCCAGCCACATGTGTGATTTTAAAACTTTCAGTAGCCACATCAAAATAAATAAAATTGGTAAAACTAATTCTGAAAATATATTTTATTCAATACAACCCAGCCAAATATGATCAACTCAACACATAATCAATATACAATTATTAATGAGATTTTTTTCCATTCTTTTTTGAAGACTAGCACTAAGGCTTTAAAATGTGGTGAGTTTTGAATGCTTCTGGCACATCTCATTCTAGACACACATCAGGTGGTCAGTAGCCACATATAGCTACCATATTGAACAGTGAGGCTCTAGTGATAGACATGGGTCTTCTGTTCTGCCAGGTACCTTTCAAGAAACCCTGCCCTAAAGAGACACCCATGGCTAGAACCTCCCCACCAAGGTCAAGATGTAAGACATGATATGAATATGGAGGTTCCTCAAAAAAACTTAACAATAGTACTCCCCTATGACCCAGCAATAGCACTGCTAGGAATTTCCCCAAGGGCACAGAAGTGCTGATGCATAGGAGCACATGTACCCCAATGTTCATAGCAGCACTCTCAACAATAGCCAAAATATGGAAAGAGCCTAAGTGTCCATCAACTGACAAATGGATCAAGAAGATGTGGTATATTTATACAATGGAATACTACATGGCAATGAGAAAGAATGAAATCTGGCCATGTGTGGCAACATGGATGGAACTTGAGGGTGTTATGCTGATTGAAATAAGTCAGGCACAGAAAGACAAATACCATATGTTTGCACGTATAGGAGGATTAGGAGGAAGTTAACGGAGGACAATGCGGGAGAAGAAAGGGAAAAATAGTGGGGGAGAGTGAGGGAGGCAAACCATGAGAGACACTTGAATGCTGAGAACAAACTGAGGGCTGATGGGGGTGGGGGAGAAGGGAAGAGGGGTGTTGGGCATGGAGGAGGGCATTTGTTGGGATGAGCACTGGGTGTTATATGGAAACCCACTTGACAATTAACTATTTAAGGAAGAAAAAAATAAATATAATATGCTAAATAAAAGGTATCATCCCAGAAAATTGGTGAGGCATTTTGGAAAATATCTCAACCTATGGAAGATTTTAAGTTTATTTATTGTTGAGAGAGACAGAGACAGTGCAAGTGGGGGTGGGGGGACAGAGGGAGATGGAGAGAATCCCAAGCAGGCTCTGAACTATCAGCAGAGAGTCTGGCGGTGGGGCGGGGAGTGGGGGGCTCAAACCCACAAAACTGTGAGATTATGACCTGAGCTAAATCCAAGAGTCAGACATTTAACCAACTGAGCAACTCAGGCATCCCTGGAAGATTTTTTTTTTTTTTAATTAAAAAGTAAAAGACAAGGGACGCTTGGGTGACTTAGTCAAGTGTCCAACTTCGGCTCAGGTCATGATCTCATGGTTCATGAGTTCAAGCCCTGCGTTGGGCTCTGTGCTGACAGCTCAGAGCCTGGAGCCTGCTTTGGATTCTGTGTCTCCTTCTCTCTCTGCCCTTCCCCTGTTCACACTCTCTTTCTCTCAAAAATAAATAAATATGAAAAAAAAATTTAAGTAAAAGACAGGACATGGGGTCAAACCTTTCTTTTTGTACAATGCTGTTTTGTTATCTTTTGCTAGGTAGTAAGTCATCCCCAAACTTAGTGGCTTAAAACAACATTTCTTTGCTTGGGCAGGGTTTGGTGGGGGCAGTTCACCTCTTCTCCATGTGGCATCAACGAGGGCAGTTTGGCTGAAGCCGGAAGATGCATTTTCCAGGTGATTCACTCCAATGGCTGGCAAGATGGTGTGGCTGTCAGTTGGGAGCTGGGGTAGATTATTAACAAGTAGAGAACAATCATGGGCCTCTCCACATGGCTACTTGAGCTGCCTCCCGGCATGGTGGCAGGAGAAAGCAGAAACCTCCAGGCTTCTCAAGGCTAGGCCTTGCACTGACGCCGCATCGTTTCTGCCCTGATTTGAGGAGGTGAAGAAATAGATCCCACTTCTGGGTGTAAAGGGGAGACAAAGAATTCGTGACGATCTCTGATCCACCACAGACGCCGAGTACTCTCAAATCCATATTTGTTCTTCCCAGCAGCTTTTTCAGTTTTCATTTTTAAAGAAGCTTGAAATAAGTATGACAAAATCTTAACAATTTATGCAATGTTGTGGAACACATCTCCCATTATTAGCATCTCACAGCGGTATGGTAGATTTGTGACAATTAATGAACCAATGTTGATACCTAAGTAATTTAATTAAATTTAGTCATTTATTTAGATTTTCTTGGTTTTAAACTAATGTCCTTCAGTTCCAGGATCCCCTTTAGGATGCCACTTTATATTTAACAGTCACATCTCCTCAGGGTCCTCTCGGCTGTGACAACCTCTCAGACTTTCCTTGTTTTTTATGACCTTGGCAGTTGTGAAGAGCACTGAGCAGGTACAGGGCAGGATGCCCTTCTATTGGTATTTGTTTGGTGTTTTTCTCATGATGAGATTGAGGTTATGGGATTTGGAGAGAAAGATCACAGAGGTGAAGTGCTGTTTTCATTGCAACATATCAAGGGTACATGCTATCAACATGATTTATGATTGTTGACATTGACCCTGATCTCCCGGCAGAGATGTTTTTCAAGTCTTTCCACTGGGAAGTTCCTCTTTTTCCCCCTTTGACACAGTGTCTTCTTTGGAAGGAAGTTGCTATGTGCAGCCCACACGAGTGGGGGAGTTCCGCTCCTCTCCTTTAAGATGAAGTATCTACCTATCTTATCTGGATTTTATCTGCACAGGTGAGTTGTTTCTTCTACTCTGTTTATTAACTTGCCAACCACTTATTTATATCAGTATGAACTCATGGATATTTATTTTATACTTTGGGTAATAAAGCAACACTACTTTATTTTATTGCTCAGTTTGTTCTAGCTCTGGCCAGCAAGGGTGCTTTCATTTACTGAGCAACATTTTCACCAGATACTATCACTTCCATGAGAAAGATAAGAAAAAGGCAGTTCAGGGGTGCCTGGGTGGCTCAGTCAGTTAAGTGTCCAATTTCAGCTAAGGTCATGATCTCGTGGTTTGAGTTTGAGCCCTGCATTGGGCTCTCTGCTGACAGCTCAGAGCCTGGAGCCTCCTTGAGATTCTGTGTCTCCCCCTGTCTCTGCCCTTCCCATGCTCAGGCTCTGTCTCTGTCTCTCAATAATAAATAAAAACAGTTAAAAAAATTTTTTTAAAGAAAAAGTTCACTCAAGTTCCCAGACCAGTCCGGGACATAACAGCACACCTTGACTTCCAAACCTCCACTGCACACACTGAGCCCACTCTGGGTCTGCTCCTGCTGCCCAGAGGATGGGCTAAGGTCACTGGGCAGCTCATCCAAGACAGTCACAGAAGTCATCGCGGGTCACAGGAGGTCCTGGCGCGTGTGTCTTCTCCATGCTCTGAAAGTTCATAGCAAAGGAAAGAGTAATTATATACCTCAACAGAGAAACAAAAACCATGTGAGCAGCACTGGGTCATCACGAAGTGGTTCGAGTTTCTATAAATAGGGCTGTCCTGGTCCCCAACCAATTCAGGAACAAATTAAAGCTTGCCTCGGTGCTGAGCCTGAACCCACCTCCCCGGCCCGCCCCAGGGCACCATGCGGCTTCACCGAGAGGACCACGGATGACCAACAGACCAACATCCAGGGGCATGTATACTCCCTAATGTACAGAAGGTGAGTGGGTAGCGGCCCTGTCATGACACACAGCTGCTCCAGACCCTCAAAAACAACCTCCACGATGGCTACAGACCCCAGGAACCAGCATCTTGGTGACGGGCAGTGACCACACAGATACTTTTCTTTTTATCCAGCAGAAAACAATCTTGAGAAATAAACTGGCTCTGGATGGAAAGTGTTTAAAAAAAAAAAAAAAAAAGACCAGTATTTGAAGGGCCTATTTGAAGAAACTTTCATACATGCTCAAATCCTTCAAGGATCAACATGGTGCCAATGGGTTAGATCTGTGGCTTTGTTTGGGGAAAAAAGCTACCTCAAGCTCCATCTCCAAACATGCTCAGGAAGTCATTCAAATGCGAAGCCATTTCAGTACGCAAGTTCCCACTGACACAGGGCAAATTCTGTATGGGACTGCTGCAATGGAAGACGTTCTTAACACAGCAAATTCTTTTTTTTTTTTTTCAAGTCCAGAACCTATCTTTGCAAGTTTTTTTTCCAGTTTATTTAGTTTTGAGAGAGAGAGAGCATGCACAAGAAAGGCAGCAAGAGATGGGGTGTGGGGAGAGAGAATCCCAAGGAGCTCCGCACTGTCAGCACAGAGCCCAATGCAGGGCTCAAAGTCATCAACAGTGTGATTATGACTTGAGCCAAAGTCAGATGCTTAACTGACTGAGCCACCCAGGCATCCCTACTAGTATTTTTAAAACAAAGTTTTATGATGAGGTATTTCAAACATTTAGGCAAGTCTTTTTTTAATTAATTAATTTATTTTGAGAGAGTCAGAAACAGCACAAATAGGGGAGGGGTTAGAGAGAGGGAAAGAGAGAATTCCAAGCAGTCTCTGCACCGTAAGTGCAGAGCCTGAGAGCCTGATGCAGGACTCGAACCCACTAAGCTGTGAGATCATGACCTGAGCCAAAACCAAGAGTCCGAGGCTTAACCAACTGAGCCACCCAGGCGCTCCATCAAACATTAAGGCAAGTCTTCAGGATATTAGCGTATTGTAACCTCTAACCAATTTTATCAAGTCTTAACATGATGCCAGGTTTGCCATACATTTTTTTTGAAGAAAGAAAATATTGCAAGGGTAACTTGAAGCCACTGTGCGCATGCTCACTCCTGATCCCGCTGTCTCACACCTGCCCCTAGCTAACGTAGGTATTCCCGACCGTTCACATCACCCTCTTCTCTCCTACCTCCCACACCCCCTGTCAGCTCTGCTCAGTGCAGCAGCAGGTGACGTCTCAGGAAGGTGTGCCGGAGGAGACCCACCTCACAGAGCTGCTCAGCCAGTGAAGAGGCCTGCTGAGCACAACTGTTTTAGGAAGCAAAGTGGGGTCTAGAGGAGAGAAAAGATGAAAAAATTCAGTGTAGGGGTGGAAATGCATTTCAATCCTCCAAAGACAAAACATGCTGCATCAGAAAATATCATGTTTTGTCCAAACTCTCTGTGCTCTTGTTAAGTTGCTGTGCTCAGGATGAAAACACGAACGTTCAAGAAATCTCATGCACTTTGTTCTCTTAAGGACCGGATGTGGGAGGTCTCGGGGGCTGGAGGAAGAGACAAGGGCACAGCCCTAGGAAACACGGGCAAGGCTGACACAGATTTGGCTGCATAATAGAGCCAATGATCTATTAAGTGTTATCGGACTTCTAAAAAATTATTCGAAAAGCTAGGGAACGTTTTGACAGACCAGTGGGCTCCAAAAATCTATTTCTGCAAGATTTCTGCTGACTCAATTCGTTCATTCTGGCAACTGAAACAAGCTATAAACAAATAAGCATAAAATCACACCCACTTGCTAAATTTCCAAACAAACTAAACTTAAATCTTGTTAGTGAACCCTGAATTAAATCCAACCAAAGCATTTCTAAAATATCACCTGCCAGACTGGTTCAAACTGGCGGCACATGTCTGTTTCCAGAACTACAGACGCAGAGCCAAGTCCAGTGTCAGGTACAGTCACTTGAAGGGAAGGAAACCATCAAACGTGTTCTTTGTACCAGGCATTGTAATGAATGTTTCACTTTCCGTGGCTTATTTAATCCTCACGAAACCCTCTGAAGGGTGACGTTAATCTCATTTGATACAAGAGAACATCGGAACTCAGAGAGGTCAAGTGACCTGCCCAGGGTAACAAGCCAGCAAGCAATGTGTATGGAGGAGCCTTGGATTAAGCAGGATGTGTGAGCTCCTGTTTTTCTGCAGTGGTCTCACTTGTGTCCGTGTCTTGGCTGAGCTGTTTCAGGCTGCAGATGACAAAGGAATGCTCACGTTCTCTCTGGACCTGGGTATGAGTTGGAAGAATCCGGTGAGGGAGCCCAGAAAGCAAACACAAGCAGAGTAGCCAGTCTCAGGCTTCTTGTGACATGTAACAGGGACCTGTCCTCTTACAGGGGACAGCGTAGCTGATTCTAGTGACAATGCCTCTCTCAATGTATCTTTCCTCTCTCTCCTTCTCTCTCCCCCTCTCTCTCCTGGTCTGATTGCCTCATACTTTCTGCCTCATGGCTCCTTCCTCGGTTCTCACCATGCCCCCGTGTGGTATGTGTGTCTCCATTTCTCAGGGGCCGGGATGGTAGAATGGCTTCCAATCTAGAGCATCCAGACACCGCACGGGTGGATATCCTCACGTGTCCGGCCAATCATGTGTGACCAGGAAAGCAAAGTCACATGACACTGATGTGGTTAATCACACAGAAGATGCCATTGTCCTCAGGAAGGAGGTGAGTGTGTGGCAGGCCTTTGGTGTCTCCGGGCTTCCATATTAGTGCCCTGTGGCTGCCATTAAAAGTACTCCAAATTGGATGGCTTAAATACAACAGACCTTTATTCTCCCACACAGCACGGGAGGCTGGAAGTCTGAAATGAAGGTCACCAGGCCTGTGCTCCCCACAAAGGCATGAGAGGAGATTCCTTTCTTGCCTCTTCCAGCTTCCGGTGGCTCCAGACATCCCTTGGCTTGTGGCTGCTTCCCTCCAACCTCTGCCTCTGCCTCCACATGGTCTTCTCACCATGTTCCTCACGCCCTCTCCTCTTATTATAAGGACCCTGGTCATTGGATTCAGGCCCACCCTAAATCCAATTTCCTGATAAAGTCACATTCTGGGTTTCCAGATAGATACAAATTGGGGGGGTACACGATTTAAACCATTATAGCCATTCTTCGGTACACTGTAGTAACACAAGATGCCCCCCCAAAGTGTACCGTGGGCTCTGAGGCAGCAGGGGTCATGCCTTTGTCCCTTCTTTTTGATGTACCTTAGGAGGTACTAGCTAACTGCCTACTAAGTGACCCAGAAGAGACCAGAAAGAAATTCTGAGACGTCAACCTCATTTTATTAAAGCCCCTACCTTTTGCATAGAATTATTAAAGCCCCTACCTTTTGCACGTTTCTGTGCCCATCTGTGGCACCTTGCAATCATCATGGCTGCCCTATGGCAGTTTTCTGGGCCACCCCCACGACAGAGCACCGTCCACAGAGATGTGGGTCTGCCACTTCGCCTGTCATCTGGGCCAAGGTCTGACACCACAGCCTCTCCATCCTGCAGTCGACCTAGTATGGTCTCTGCAGATCTAACTCCGCTTTCTAGGGTGTTCCAGCCCACGAGCCAAGTGGGTCCAAGATCCACACCGAGGTTCTCTTCGTGTTCCCTCTCTGTTGCCTGAAGAGGTAGATGAGTCCTATTCCAGTCTGGCCTCGTTCCCTACATGTTCTCTGGTGGGAAAGCAAAGCAAAGCAAACCCCAGAACTCCGGTCTGGTTCTTAGTGATCTAAAAACTATTTGGATTTGGTTCGAGGTTGAGCAAACTGGTGCAGTTTGTTCCGGTTTTCGGTTCAGAGTTCAGGCCAAGTCCCTGATCCAGACAGAAAGAATGTCCTGGAATGCCTCTTCCAAGTAGGGCTCAACAGCTGAAAGGGCTGGGTGTCCAGACTGAGGCCGCCTGCTCAGCAGACACCCAGGGACTTCCCTGCAGCTCCAAGCACAGGCCCCTGGGGACCTCGGGGACAGGGTTTGGCAGCACATCTGGCCCAGTTCTCCAAAGGCCAAGCCCGGAAGGTCATGCTGCCTTCCACAGACAGCAAGCAGAATGCCATCACCCCAAGGGCCAGGCAGCTTGCCCTCCACCCAGAGGACTGGGGAGAGAATGGGGCAGCTGGGTGGTGGGCGTCACTGTGTAGATGGGTTACAGCTTCCACTGTAGTACGGCTCCTGTGATCTCGGTCAAGGCTGAGTGGGAAACAATATGGCTGGGTGGGCACTGGAGAAGCCAACCAGAGGCATTCAGATTCAAGCTGTTTTTAGCCTGGTGCTCCTTCTGCGAGGCTGGCTGCTCCAAGAGGCTCACCAAGGAACACGCCTGCCTGCCTTTGGCAGGCACTGATTCACAGCACATTTCTGGGGGTTATGCCTCACTTTCCCTCCCAGCCGGGAAGCAAGGCAGAGCCGAGGACAAGGCATCAGGAGTACTTATCCCCAGCGAGCAACTGCAGGGGACAGAGCAGATGGGGGAACCGGGGATACCTGGCAGTGAATCATCGATCAAGAATTTTGAAAGGAAAAGACATATTTCCACTCCCGTCTCCCTCCCACGCTGACCGCACATCAAAGGGGTCCTCGGATGCAGGGAACTAGTCAGCTGGGTTGCCCGGGGCCCCAACTACTGGAAACCCGAGGGCCGGGACCCAAAGGCACGTCCCTAAGGGACTGCTCCAATTCTGCAATGTGGGAAGAGACACACCTCAGGCCACCATGCACGGAGCTGACAAGCACTGTCAAGGGAAATGGAAGGAACGCTCTGAAAAGCTCTCTAGTCCAGACGCCTCAATTTCTCAGGATTATTCTTCCTGTCCTTACCCTTTGAATAATCAACCAAAGGGCAACCTTATCAAAGGCAGGCCGGGTGTTCCTGGACTTAGCTTGAAGCCATTTTCCTTCTGCCCTGGCGGCACGGATGGTGAAGGCTGCCTGCGACACGATCCAGAAATATTTCCTAGTGCTGGCTGCCCTGACAGGCTTAGACCGCCAGCACATGTGATTTCAGCTGGGTGTGCTCTGTGTTAAACTATGCTGGCTACGTGCTGGATTCAATTATAGGTTTTCTTACACTTACATCTTCATTAGTTCTACATTGCCGAGTAGATGGAATGTGCTGTCAGCTTAAAAAAAAAGAAAAGTGTTATTTTTTTTCAAGGATTCAACACTGTCCAGTCCTATTAAAAAAAGAAAGGAAAAGAAAATCTTGGCTCAAGCATACATTGCTAATGGGCATGGAATTGATTCACGAGGCTCCAACTCTAGTTGTATAAAAGTAATTACTGCAACCTCGAGTAATTGGTTCCATATTCAATATTCACAGAAGGCTGCACATGTTTTACATATATATATGTAATATATATATATATATTGAATTGGGAGGGAATAAAATATAAATTAAAAAAAAGAACTATCAGAGAACATTCAAACTACTCATATACATACCCCTAAAAAAAATTCTTTAGCTGTGATAAAGATCTTAAGAGAAACACACGAAGCGGAGCCGGCAGAGACCGGACCCCTGAAGAGCCCAGCCCTGGAGACTGGAGAACTAGCAGTCTGGGCAAGCGAAGTCATGTGGAGCAAGGTCTACGGCAGCCTGGAAGGCCCATTCCACAGGCAGCAACTGTCAGCATGCGGTGGCCATCCCCTGCTCAGCAACATAGCCTACCCCAAAGTCCCGGCGAGGCCTTTGCCTGGCGCCTGGTCTAAGGAGCTTCGTATCCTAGCTGTGCCTCTGGGAACCGCAGTCCCCACTCTGTCCCCCAAGTGGGTCCCTCAGGACTGTATGGTATTGGCATAAGCAGGTACGGCATGGCATGGGACAGAACACCCCCATACAGCTCCAAAAACCAGTGTGAGGAAGGGATCCATGGAGAAAAGCCTGCAGACCTGACGGGACCTTTGTGAGTGAACACAAAGGCACCCGGAACCGGAACCTCAGGAAGGGAGTTAAAGGCAGGCCTTGCACAGTGGCATGGGGGTGATGGAAGTGATTTCAGGGATCTAAGCGGAAGACTTGACATTGCCCTCTGTTACGTTTCACACTCAGTGGGAGCTCGAGATCTCTTGGAGCCTTCTTGCCATCGTGTATAGAATTGCCTTTCTTTCCTGGCTTTGTGTCATCTGCAAACGCGATAAGCCCACCTCACACTTCCTTACTGAGGCCGCTACTGAAAATGCTGGATAAAGAAAGACTTCCAACCCATTTATTAGGAAGGGTTGTGCACCCAGGTGCAGGCCAGCGTACCTGCTCTGTACCTTCTGTCACGCAGTGCCCCACCTAACCTGAAAGGATGACACCCGAGTTGGGGGCTGAGAGAAAGGTACGATCCGGCAACCAAGTTGTGCTAATGGTGTCCTCTCCTCGTCTGGGTTCACGGAGAGCTAGGACATGAACATCATGCAGCGACCTGGTGGAGCGTGCTTGCAATTCCGTGGGCCCCGGCCCAGGCCACTACTGCAGAGCCCACACCATGGCTGGAGAGACTCCTGGCTCCTCTTCTGTGTTCTCTCTGGCCAGCCTCTGTGGATCCCCAGCCTGGCGAGAGAGGCCCATCTAAAAAATTCTGGCAACCATGTGGGGCCTGTCACATGCCGCCTTTGATTTTGGGGTCTTGACTTGAGTTCAAACCACGTAATTTTTTGTCCAGGCTCTGTTTGTCTGCCTTCTCCTCTTGAACTTGGTTCATCGAAGTCTGTCTTCCAGAAGGGTATAAGGGCCCAGCAGTCCTCAGGGGGATTTCTTTGATATATAATCCATAAGGAGTAGCAGGGAACCCTCCTCCATCAGGAAGTTCAGCCCAAGGACAGGAGGCATCTTTATTTTTTTATTTTTTCGAAGTTTATTCATTTTTGAGAGAAACATAGAGAAAGGAGGAGGAGGAAGAGGGGCAGAGAGAGAGAGGGAGACAGAATCCGAAGCAGGCTCCAGGCTCTCAGCTGTCAGCACAGAGCCCAAGGCGGGGCTCGAACCACAAACTGTGATATCATGACCTGAGCTGAAGTCAGACGCTTAACCGATTGAGCCACCCAGGTACCCCGAGATATTTTAAATAAGAGAATGAAAAATATTAAATGTTTGAAATAAATAAGAAATCCAGTTAACATACAATCAAGGTCCATTTGGGCAGCTGGAAAAGACAACGTGAGCTTTGGGATTCTCCGCAGGCACAAAAGGTTTAAACTCAGAAAAGCTGGACTCAGCACAGCTCCAGTGTTGTAGTGACCTGGCCGGGGGGCGGGGGGGGTGGGGGGTGGCGGTGACAGTGATGCTTTCCCCTGGGGTGGCTCAGGGCTCCCCACTCTCCCCATGGAATGGTCAGGCTGCTTGCCATGCATTCCTGTTTTACAAACTTACAGAAGTTATGATTAGAAAGGGTTTTGCTGCCAATATGGAAATCTACAGACCAGCAGAACTAGAGAGTGAATTTCACCTCCATATCCTGAAGGCTGAGGGCAGCTGCTCATTTGGAATATAAACAGAAGGTGCAGGCTGAGAAGTCAGAGGACACCTATCTGCCATCCATGTTCCCTAGGAGCACTTCGGAAATGACTATCTGAAGGTATGTTCTCCTGGGGTTCTGGCCTTGGTTTCCTTCTCTGTAAAATGCTAGAAGCCTTGAGCAGTTGGGAGGATTTGGTAACATACTAATGCAAGGGGGAACACTACTGGCAAATAAGGGAGAGGAGAGAAAAAAGGAGAGAGAAACAGAAAGATATTGTCTCTTCACCCACAAACCAACCCACAGAAAAAGGTAGAGTTGGCATTATCTTCTGCGTTCAAAAATTATTCACTGATCTGAACACTGTTCTAAATGCCTAGGTTATTACATCAGTGAGTAAAGCAGTTGAAAACTGCCGGATCAACCTTTGCCTGCAGCTTTATAATCCCTAGACATTTGACCCACTTGAGCCAATAAATTCCTGTAGCATTTCAGCCAGGGTGATCTGGGGGTTTTGTTACATTCAGAGCAACGTGTCCTGACTGCTACTGTCATCCTCTAAGACATGGTGACTGACACCTGACCAAACCCTGGGTCTGGTCACATTTCACTCCACATTCAAGTTAAGGAGGGACACAAAAGACAAAATGTTCATGTCTCTGAAAAACCAGCCACCTCTGGGTGGCACACAGCTCTTATAAATAACCAGGAAGCAGATTCAGGCTAGAAAAGGAATTTTAACAATTTCTTAGGAGAAAAAAAAAAGATAAAAGGGAAAAGAAAAAAGGGCAGAATTCCACAGAAAATTGAAGGGGAATTTGGGAGATAGAATGTAGCAAGATTCATTGGACCACAGCCAGAAGAACTGCCCAAAACAAGCCTCCCCTTATTAAAAAGGAGAGCCTGAGTCTTAAGACCTTCCCAGAGCCTCTCACTGGAGATCCATTTAATGGATGGTATTTCTGAGTACAATGTATATACACTGATAAGCACTTTTTGTTGATTTTGTGTCCCTTGAAACTCACTTGGGAAAGATAATGCTCTGAATTTTCAGGATCTCCAAATGCTTTTTGTTTTTGTTTTTGTTTTGGGTTTTTTTGTTGTTTTGTTTTGTTGCCTTTTTACAAGGTCAGCGTTTTGTTTTCTACTTTGTAGACTTGGTGAAATGAACCCCAATTGTCTTGAAGTCTAAAGGGATATACCCCCCTCACTGAAGACCAGGGCTAAAGATCAGAACACAGATGTTCTCAGAAAGATGTGTGAAAGCAACACGCATCCTCCTTCCCTTCTCCTAGAAAGTCATCTAGCAGCCTCTTAATAAGCCCTTCCAGTGCTGCAAGTTACCATGGACATTCTGCTATTTCTGCCTCATCAGCACCTACTCCTCTCTTCTGTTAACAACAACCAATTTTCCTTTGGGAGCAATTTTCCTCCACTCTCAGGCTTGGTGGTTCAGTCAGGTCTGACCCCCTGTCTTGGCTACAGGACAGGAGGGACAAGTGACCCAGACCCAGCCAATCAGAGCATCACACCCTCCTGGTCACACAATAAATGGTTTTAGAACAGTCATATGGCTCAAACCAGGCCAATGGGAATCAGTCCAACAACTTATGTCGAAATTTGCAGGGAAAACGCTGTTCCTTCTCACTGAGGCTACTTAGATGATGGGATACAAGTCCAGGGGACCTCAGTGCTAATGGGAAGATACCAGAACAGACAGGGAGAGATGGAGTCCTGATGACACATTTGGACCCCCAGATCCAACTATGCCGAAAGTGAGCCTCTATCTGTGGGCTCTAAAATATCTGAGCCAAAATTTTTCCTTTTTTTTTTTTTCCTTTGGCTTAAACCAGTTACGTTTTTATCATTTTCAACCAATCCTGGCTAAATCATAAGTAAAGGTTTCCCCTACCTAGTCTTTCCCTGCACACACCACACTCAATCGTGGCAGTTTAGAAATAGCCTGGGCCCCAGCTTCCACTCTTTGCAAATGCTGTTTGTCTTTAAAAAGATGCAGCATTCACAATGCTGCCCCCTCCTTCCATTCTCACCCCTATGAAATCCAGTTGTTCTCAAAGCTGTGACTACAGACCCCATCTGCCTCCATTAACCCCACAGGCCTTTACCCAAGATCTTCTTTTAGAGGCACCCCAACTCCAGTCCCTGTACATGATGCCCTTGTGGGGGTATACGAGAAAGCATGAACTGGAGTTCTGATCAGCATGAACCTACCTAATGTTCTGAGGCTCGGCTTCTGATCAGTTAGGAAGTGCTCCAAAAAAACCAGCAGCTCTAGAACCATGGAAAGAAAATCCACGGGGCTCTGTCACAGGGGACTTCAAGTCCTTCCCAGACAGCTCCCTGGGTCCTACAGCAATCACTGAGTACTTTTCACAAAATCTCGTGATCACACCTCTATGTTCTTTTCTGAAAAGGCCATTATCTGGCATGGGGCAGTGCACAGCAAAGGCCAAGTGGTGGCTCCATGAGGCCATCAGATCAAGTGGTGTTCACATGTTCATAGTAAAAGGTTGGCCCTGGGCTCTGAATGCCGTCCATCACCTTCCAGAGAGAGAGCCATAGGCCAGGGTTCCGCTGAAGCCCACAGGGCATTAGCAACCTTCTGCTCTGAGGGGGTCAGCAGTAGGCTGAATAATGGCCCCAATTACCTAGACCCAAAGATGTCCCCGTCCTAAGTCCTAGAACCTGTGATTGCGACCTTGGAACAAGGGGCTCTGCCGATGTAATGAAGTTCAAGGAGATGACGAGGTGACTCCGCATACCCAGTGGGCCCCGTGTGGCCACATGTCTCCTTATAAGAGGGGCATAAAGGGAGTTAGAGTCAGAGGAGAAGGCCACGTGGTGAAGGATGAGAGGCTGCGGTGATGCATTTTGAAAACATAGCAAGAACCCAGCAGCCAAGGAATGGAGGTCGCTCCCAGCAGGTGGGAAAACCAAGGACATGAATTCTCCTCTAAGGCCTCCAGAAAGACAACACCTTGACTGATTTCTGACTCCCAGTCTTCAGAACTGAAAAAAATGAAATCTCTGCTGTTTTGAGCCACTACCTTTGTGGTCCCAGGAAACGAATTCAGATTACCTGGGTCTAGATGCCAGCGGCAGCTCCCTGTGCCCAGCCCAGGCTGGGCCCTGGTTCTTGCGGCTGGGAAGGTGCCACAGGCACACAACAGTGTCCCCATCTCACAGCTCCCAGGACATCCTGGCCCTTCCCCTCCCCTGACGGGAACCCCCCAAGCTCAGACTCAGAGCCCTGCGGATCAAAGAGAGCCAGATGGAGGTTCTGAGGGGCAAGGAAGTGAACATTCCTCCACCAGCCACCAACTCGGCTAGAACCGGATAGGACATGATATCTCCTACTGGCGCATTCCCCAACAGAAGCACGGTATAGAGAAAGGATAGAGCTGTGAGTACTGCTTTCCTGTGGTCACTGTAACAAAAGACCACAAACGTGGTGTCTTTAAAAAAAAAAAAATTCATTCTCTACAGTCCCAGAAGGCCAGGAGTCCAAAAACTGTCTGGATCCTTTTGGAACCACTGAGGGGAGCATCATATACAGAAACTAGAAAGTGTGGTTATTGCAAAATCAAGGGAAATAACTGCAAATTAAATTAAAACCCACCAAAGAGAGGAATCTATTTTCAATGGGGAGTTCTCTCTGGGAATGGCCAAGCTAGTTTCTTCGGGCCATTTCTGTCCTTTGTGCTAATGCTGTTCTGGTGAGAATCCTAGTGATCTCCATTCAAGGTAACACACTCATGTGTCCCCTTCCCCCCACTGGGCCCTCAGCTGGGACTTAGTAAAGCCAAACTGTGTATTCATGTATGGGAGCCAGGTGTGAGAGCTGCAGCCCGTCCTTGCTGGCTTTTACTCAACCTAGAAAGTAGCCAAGTGCCCAGAGCTGCCCTTTCCTCCCACTGTCTGCCCTTATGACCAACAGAATAGAATGTTCCCTGTCCCCACAGACCAAACAAAGGCATAGGAAAATGGTGGCCCTAGGGCATGGCCGTTAATATGCCAACAGACTGTTCTCTGTCAAGATGTTCTCATGGGCAAAAGCTCCAACATAAAACCTCAAGATACAACTCCTCTTTCTCCCTAAATTAACATCAGCACCCGAAGAAAGCCCTGGCTTACTGTCATCATCCCCCAAAGGGCACCCACTTATTGAGTACTTACACATACCACTCTGCAGACAGGTGAAGAAATCCCGCCAAGTTCATTTACTCAACTCAATCCTTATGTTCTTTCCAACAACCAATGTTGGTACTTACCATTGCTATATCCATGTACGACGGAGTATTTCTTCAAAACTACTAACTGGTAAGGGTTTTGTTTGGCTGGTTTTGTGTGTTTCATGCTATGTCACATTGCCCCAGGATAATTCCCCCATTCATACAGCAGACAGGTGTTCTATATCCTATACCCCAAGGAAGAGATGACAGGCACCAAGAATCTCAAAGTGTAGAGCATTCAAGCCCCATAAAAGGCCTATTTGCAAAGGCAACATGATAGAGATCACTCTGGAGAAATTGATCGGGAAGAGCAAGGCTTCCCATCACACCCAGGTCAAGGTTCCTCAGACTTGGGGGAGCAGTGGAGGTAAAGCAAGGGATGAGAAAGGGGCCCTGCCTCCTGCCCCTGGACTTGGCCCATAGAGAGTGGAGAGGGTGACAGAAGCCCTGTGAAGTTTCTCCCAAACTTCAGTCATTAATGTGTCAACACTGTATTTTTGCTGTCGCTTTTCACCGAGAGTGGCATTTACTTGCTTTTTCTCTTTATTTTTTTAAATGTTTATTTACTTTTGGCACACACACACACACACACACACACATACACACACACAGCACAAGTGGGGGAGGGGCAGAGAGAGAGGGAGACACAACATCCGAAGCAGGCTCCAGGCTCTGAGCTGTCAGCACAGAGCCCGACGTGGGACACACACTCATGAGCCATGAGATCATGACCTGAACCGAAGTCAGGCGCTTAACTGACTGAGCCACCCAGCTGCCTCTTCCTTTTTCTATTTAAATCAACTTTAAAATAACTCTTCTTAAAACTTCACTTCCTCCTAAGCAATAATAGTCTTAAAATCAGAGACCTGATGTACTGCTTATATTTTTCTAGTACTCATGAAAACAAATACATAACAATCAACATTTTAAAACCATTGTGTATTACCTAAATGCTTGCCTCTGGGGAAATACTGTGTTACTCCGGCCTCTCCCAGGAACACAATTACACTTTCAGATGGAAGTCCTGAGAAAGAGGGTGCGCAATCAGGAGCGAGGGTCGTCTGTGATGCCCTGGGCCACCACAGGGAACCAGGGCCAGCCGGGGCGGGGTACCGAAGCCAACAAGCCTACATACAGTCACAGCAGCCACCAAAGCCCTGTGTGACCACCAGTGAGTGACAAACCGGGAAGTAGGTGCCTTCCAAATATTCCTTTGGCCATGAGAACACCCTGACCTTTGATTCTCACAGATAGCAATTGACCTGAGTCGTGGCTCCCTCCAGGACAATAATAAGGATGTCCCATGAGCCCTCTGGTCTTTGCTCTGTCTACAAACCCACATGCCTACAGGGTGAGGCAGACAGCGAGTACAGTGGGCCTGTATCAGCCCCAGACTGCAAACTGCAATGCAAGCAGGGAGAAAAATGGCCGCTGACACTTGGCCTCAGGAAGCGGGAGACAAGAAGGAATGGTAGGGACTGTGAAGGACTGGGGGTTGGGGGGGGGAGGGAGGAAGCACCAGCTACCTCAGCGTCTGCCAGCTGCTTCTTGCCCCAACAGGGACTTGCTCTGTCCAGATGTTCAGGCCTCTAAAGGTAAGCTAGAAAACGCGAGTGTTATGTCCATCCTCTCAATCTGAAAGTACGACAATCCAAGGTTAAAGAAGAAACTCTCCAGCAAATGTCATGTGGACCAAATTGGGCCCAGGGGCATCTAGTTGCAGCCTGTGATTGAGCTGTTGAAGGTAGGGACCGAAGCTCACTTCTCTCCAGAGATAAAACTTTACAGACCTGACCCCGCAGTCCCCAAGGCTCCCGTAAGGAGGGCCGGGTTATCCCCATGCCGCAGATGCTGTGACTGGCACTGTGGTTAAGCGAACAGGCTCCGGTGTCTGAGCTCCTCAGCCGTGTGACCTTGTTCAAGGTACTTCATCTCTCGGCACCTCAGTTTCTTCGTCTACAAAGCAAGGTGGAAAATAATGGTAGGCGCCAGGAGGGAGGTAAAGGAGATTATGTATGTACCCTCCGGGCACATATTAAACATTCAAAAATACTAGTTCTTATAAGGGACACAGTTCTGTTTGCAAAGAAAATAAGATGTATGCTTTTATTCAGAAAAAGTATGAGGAATGGAGTTGCACTTTTGTTGAAGGAAAAGAAAGTAATTTTGTCCTAAAGCAAAGCTGATTATCTCTAACAGGAAAGAGAATGAGGGACAAACAGACACAGACAGTCGGAGAACGTTTATGAGAAAGGAATCTTGGCAAAGGAATTTTATGTGTGATCAAACTGGATAAGGTAGAATTAATTTGTTAGAAGGGACTTAAAAATAAGCTTTAATATCAATAAAGAACTTATATAAATCTGGAACTTACTTTTCTTTCCTCTTTTAAAAGTACAAAGGGGCACCGGGGCACCTCAATTGGTTAAGCGTGTGACTCTTGATTTCAGCTCAGGTCGTGATCTCAGTTTGTGAGCTCGATCCCCGCATCGGGGTCTGTGCTGGCAGCTGGAAGCCTGGAGGCTGCTTCAGATTCTGCGTCTCCCTCTCTCTCTCTGCTCTTCCCCTGCTCATGCTCTGTCTCTCTCTCTCTCTCAAAAATAAATAAACATTAAAACAATTTTTTTAAGTGCAAAATTTGCATGAACTATTGGTCTGCACCTGATAAGAGATTGTAAAGGGTCTTTCCTTACCTTTTGGGTGACTGCCTAGAACAAAGAATTTTTATCTTATCAAACAAACAAACAAACAAAAAATACTAGTTCTTGTTAAGTGACTTGCCTGAGGTCACATAGCTTGGATACGAAGAACCCACATCTGCTGACTCCAAAACTGATGGGTCTTTCCACCAGACTATACATCTCCCCGTCACATGACCAGCAAGTGGTGTCATTAATGTCTGCAAACCCCCAGCCAGTTTAACATTGTGCCCAAATCGGACTTCCCAGAAAATCACTAGCACATACAGTTAGTGATGCGCAGAGTCTCTCTGTCACAGCCTGGGAACTCAGATTGGGTGAAAGCTCTGTGGGGCCCCAGGGAGAGCTCATCACATGAACCCGCACAGGCCTGCATCCAGACCCAAGCTGCACGACCCCCCACTCTGAGCCTCAGGATCACCACCTGGGAACTAACCCTTTCTAACATGTACCCCACCGGGCTGCATTGAGGGCTGAATGACATGAAGGCGAGTTCTTCAGAAACAGGACGCGCGTCACAACTGCCAGCCTCGTAGCTCAAGTCCACCATGATTTCACTCTCTCGGGGCTGCAGAGTCAGCATCCCTGGGTCTGGCTGGCCACGGCCAGGCTGCAGCAGAGGGGCCCGGGAAGTGGCCCTGGGCCTCCCTGACCAAGGGTTGGAGGGGGAAGAGAAGAGGGGAGGGGTCTGCATCCCACCCGGGACGCTGAGAGATCACGCCAGATGGGAATCGGGCAGGGGCAACAATTACTTCTCCTTGCTGACCAACACAGGAACCTAGATCTCCAGCTTCCAAACGCAGAATGCAGAGTAGTCCCTTGGCCACTATTCACCAATTAACTGTTAAGTAAAGAAGTGTGGGAATGCACAGCCAAAAGAGAACTGAACAGTTTGAGAAATGAATTGTCTACACACAGCACACTTAAGATGTATGCATTTTATCGTATGTTCAGAAAAAAACTGTAAGCAAATAATGGACTCTAATATTACATGTGCTGAAGTATACTGGAGGTGTCTGTTAATGGCCCCAACTTACCCTGAAATGCACCCCCCAAAGTTACAGACAGATGTATAGAGACAGGAAGGGCTGGGTAGGGGGAAGCATGATGAAACCATGCAGAGTTCAATATTAATGCATGTAATTAAAAAAAACTTTTAAAACTGAATTTTAAAAATAAAGACACAATTTTTAAAAGACTAATGCATGTAGACTGTAAATGGCAAGTGCATGAACACTCCCTCGAGAAGTCCTCCAACTTTTCTGCACAGTTTGAAAACTTTTTAGAAGAAAATGTTAGAAAAGCAGATGCCTATAAAATAATTTTAATGACAAGGAAAGATAGTTCTGTTCCAATAGCAAGCAGGAAAGGCAAACTGTATGATTTCCATTATATAAAGTCTCCTCTGCCACCATGATGGGATGTAAGACATTTTAGAAAAGACTCCTGTTTGAAAAAAGAAAAAGAAAAACTCCCCACAAATCTCTGCTGAAATATTGTCGCTGGAGATTTGTTCGTCTGCACCTCGAAGGCCTCTGGCCCTCCAGAATCCTCTTTTATGTGTAGGGTGTCTTCAAAGAACAGAGCCCTCCAGCTATTATCAACATGTATCTGAAAGGGAGAGAAATTGGCAACCAGCTGAGAGGAAAATAGAATTTGGAAATAACAAGAGATGAAAAGCAACCACTAAAGAGATGGGAGGAAGTGGGGTCGGATGAGGACAAACCTGTTTTCCGAATAGTTGCCAAATGGTGCCATGTGAAGAGGGAAACTGAGGCAGGCAGGTGTAAAAGGACCTGCCTTGAGTCACAGAATGCTCCACAAATAGAAATGTTGGGAGCAGTATCTTTACCATCTTTGGCACGGGGTCTGCTTTACCCAATGCACCTGCAGAAGGCGGGGTGGGGGTGGGGGACAAGCAGTCAGAAGCCAGGAACAGGTGCGTCCAGGCGAGGTGGGAGGCTCTGTCCGCGCTCCTCAGGGAAGGCAGTCCTGCCTCCAGGTGTGAGGGAAGGAAAGGCCAAAGCGGTGCTTATTCCACCAGTGTCCCTGCACCGCCAGCCCTAAGGCGAATCACGTTGGCCTGTCACCTTCCTGATGTGGAAACTCACGGTGGGGCGGGGGTGGGGGGGGAGGCTGGGGGCAGGCGAGGCGAGGACAGCCATTTTCTGATCAGGTCCAGCCACTTGGTGAGACGACCGCGGCCCCCTGAATATGTCCCAACAAAAAGTCAGCCTGGAGACTGATTCCTGAAAATGCTAGTTGAACAGCTTCTTAACTTGGACAGTCACTCAAGCATAGAATTACTCAAAATATCTTTGCCCATTAAGCTGCCCTTTTTTTTTTCTTTACAAAATCTGGCTGTTCTTCCCAAAATGTTTTGACTGGGAATATTTGAAATGTCTCGAATATCTTTACGTGCAGTGCTTTGGAACAAGGGGATTTGCCCTGGTCCACACTGCAACGTGCAGCGAAGGTCGAGAGTCAAGTAGCCAGGAGCCATAAAGCTAGCATTCCAGTAACGCCATCCTGAGGCCAGAGGCACAAAGCAAGTGTGTCACTCACCCCTGCCCCATGGAAGTGACCTCCTAAGACGGGGGCCAATCCAGGAAAGTAAACACTGAGGCAGAAGAGGTGAAATGAATGGCATCTTAGGAGAATGAAGAGCATAGCAGGTGAACGTTCTAGGTCATTCCATCGACAAATGCTCTCTGAGCATCTACTAAATACAGAGGTGCATCCAGAGAGCAGCAGAAAGGGGCGTGCAACCCTGGGCGGTGAGGCCGATGGCAGCAAAAGACCAACTCAGGCTGGTGTCACTGGCCAGGACAAACCCCTTTCTCAGTCCAGTTCACAAGCCTCCCTTCCCAGCTTTCGGGGCCTCACAGTGGCTACATGACAGTTCCTGGGAAAGGGGGAACTCAGGACACTGATGACACAAGGAGTTGGGTGGGGAGTGGGGGAGCAGCAAACGCAGGGCACCTGGGCACTTCCATTTTGCTCACCTGAGCTGATCACCCCCAGAGAAACCTTCTGCCCTTGAACCACTCCAAGACACCCGGCAGCCACACCCTTAACTCAGCCAGCACCCACCACTTTCGGTTCTTGCACCCTGCCGGTTGGCCAGCCACATGGACTCTGTGATAAAAGATGTCCCCAGGGGCTCCCAGGTGGCTCAGGTGGTTAAGCGTCTGCCTCTTGGTTTCAGCTCAGGTCATGATCTCATGGCTCAGCTCGATCTCATGATCGAGCCCCGCGTCGGGCTCTGGGCTGACGGTGCAGAGCCTGCTTGGGATTCTCTCTCCCTCTCTCGGCCCCTTCCCACTCGCTCTGTCTCTGTCTCTCTCAAAATAAATGAATACACATTAAAAAAAAAAAAAAGATGTCCCCAGATTTCTCGATTATGAGACTATATCAGGTTGGCCCCTCAGTCTCCACAGAGCAGGGGGGAGGCCAGCGTGCAAGAGGTGGTTCTCTACTCTACCCAGCCCTGCGTCTCTACTACCTAAGACATGAGCTGCAATTCTCCTGAGTCCAGGAAGGATGTATTTGGACTTCTTGGAACAGAGCAGATTCCCTGGCTTCTTGAACTTAATGAGGAGTGAGACACTTAGCTTTGATCTCTGCCCCAAGCCACGGACGATCAAAATACTGTGGATTTGTACTTACGTAGGTAGCTCCATTTTTATGCAAAATTGCACCCAGCAACCAAACCAGCACTGGCACCTCCCAGGTGTAGCAGCCCTCCGTGCCCATGCCCAGCCTCATAAGTCTGTGCCTTGGCTCGTCAGCCCCAAAGCAGGACATTAAAGACTTACTGAGCTACATCTTTAATAATATTTTAAAAAATGTTTAAGAACTACCATAAAAAATCCATTGGATGGCATTTTTTTTTCCACTTTGGCAAAACTAGAGTCATCGTCTATGTTATTACAAACTTGACCACAAGAGAAGAAAGTCAGCCAGTCACAATTTAGAAAACCACATTCCAATAGCACTTAGAAGGGTATATTAGCTGAGCAGAGATGTGTCCAGTCACATCTGTCTTTTTCCACAGACACCACTCCCCCAGGCCACTATTGAGCAACTGTCCCCTTTCCAAGCAGCCTCTGTATGCTGAGTACTGACCTGAAGTGATTCTCTGTTTTCTCAAACCTACAGACAAAGAGGCCTTGGACCTGATATAATCTGAGAAGCCCCAAGGACAGATCTCTCTCTAGACCTTCCACCCCTCTGCCAACTTAGAGATTCATTGGAAGGAATATTAATTCTAAAAGGTCCTTTATAAATGCAAGCTGCTCCTGGGAGGGATAATGCATTAAACCACATAGCCATTCACGCTTTAGTATGAAGTAGTGTGATAATAGCTAACATTTATTAAGCATCTACTCTGGGCCTTGCATGGAAGCAAGCCCTTTAGACAGTCACTTAAATCAAACTTCAAAGGAAATAAACATAAAGTTTTGATGAGGAAAAGTTTGGACATGTCTGATTAACAACAGGTTAGGATGGAGATGGAGGGTCCATGAATAAGAGAGATGGAAGGCCAAGGGGGGGTAGTAATCAAATTTTAGGAGGAACTCAAAATAGTCTTCACAGAGGTGACATTTCAGTGGGATTTTAAAGGATGTAGAGTACTTCGGGGCACCTGGGTGGCTTAGTCAGTTGAGCATCGGACTTTGGCTCAGGTCATGATCTCATGGTTCATAGGATCGAGCCCCATGTCAGGCTCTGTGCTGACAGCTAGCTCAGAGCCTGCAGCCTGTTTCGGATTCTGTGTCTCACTCTCTCTCTCTGACCCTCCCCTGCTCATGCTGTGTCTCTCTCTGAAATAAATAAAACATTAAAAAAAATTTTTTTTAAATAAAGGATGTGGTGTAGTTCACCAGGTAGCCAAGGCAAAGAAGGGAATTCTTGGCAGAGGAAACAACATGGGAAAGATCCAAGTGTAAAAATGACATCGTGTATCTATCAGCCTGAGCGCCAGCAGGAATGCTCAAATGAAGAGAATTCAGGAAGGTTTAGTAAACAGATTCCTGACAAAAGTGTGGGCAAGGTATAGGGAAACCACAAGAGATGGTGCAAGGGTCCAGGGGCTGTACCATCCCTGGACTCAAAAGGATGAAGGAAGGCAGCAGTTACGTGAACACAGAAAGAGAAAATTACATAAGGCACACCACCTCGAGAGGATCTGAGACTTCTAAGGCACACAGCCGGCCTGAGATGACCCCACAGAACGGAAGCCGAGAAAATAAATACCTGCACCTCTCTCTCCCTCCCTCCTCCAATCTCCCGTGGGGCACCCCATCCTCCAAGCCCAACGGGAAGCCAGAGGGCAGGGCAGGAGAGCCTAGATGATGCACCGCCAAGCAGTTGGATTCCTGAGGCTGAGAGGTGGGCAGGGCAGAGTGCAGGGCGGATCTGGGGCGGATCTGGGGTGGGGACGCACCCAACGGCGCGTGAGATGTGGCGAGAACACGGCGTATGGGTCAGGGTGAGGGGTAGCAGAGGGACATGGAGCAGGGCCGTGACCACAAAGGAGCCTACCTGTCAAGCTAAGGACAAGTGGAAACCACTGGCCTGCGGTGGTCATTGAGACATGGTCACCGCCAGCCTCTGCTGAGGGCCCTGGGAACAGGCATCCATCAAATGATGCCTGGCAGCCAGTGTAACTCCTGAGCTGAGCCAACACCCTCCAAGCTGTGCTCTGGAAGCCGACCCCTGCCGGCGGCGGAGCTCCTGTCACCGCAGACGAGAGCCCGGGAAAGCAGAGGGGAGGCGTCTGCCAGGGGCTACTGAAGGGAGCACGACCCAGGACATCTTGAACCAATTCAAAGCAGCCGATCTGTTTGATTTCCATTCCAGTCCACCTTTCCCCGCTTCCTCACGTGGAAAGCCAGCCCTGTGATGAGGAGCTCTCCAGCAACAGGTTTCCCAGAAAAACGAAAAACGTCCGTCTGCCTACCCCAAGGGACAGCTCCAGGCGGCCAGCCGGGAAACCAAGTCAGTCCTGCCCTGTGAGGCCCCAGGAAAAAAAAAAACACGAGCGCCAGCCCCCTCTCATCTGGGAAACATTAAAACAATCTCTGAAGTGATTCATTAGAAGTCCTCCAGTGGCAGAAGACCATCACCCAGATGTGAAAATAAACACAGAGGGAAATTCCAACATTCAGAACTGTTTCAAGTCTTGAAGCAAATGCATGGTTATTTCAGGGAAAGGAAGAGTCTTTTGACTCTCTTTCCAAGCCCACAGAGTCCAAGTCGGACTCTCTCCATGGCCAGCAGGCCAGGCAAATTCCTACGATGCCAGATTCAGAAAACTGAAAGCGCTCACTTGACTCTCTGGGGCGCTTCCCACTTGAACTTCTCAGCGGCGCCCCAGCCAAGGCCAGTCACCCACACTTACCAAGCTTCTGGTGGTGCAGCCTTCAGCCTAGCCGTAGCAAGCATCAGAAATTAAAGTAGAAGCAACTGTTCCATTCTGCTCTGGGGGAAAAAAAAATAGCATAGAAACTAAATGGAGCATGAATCAATAGCAAGCAAAACAGTGTATACACTGATTAAAACGGGAGGAAATGGGAGCCTGTTTGGGCACAGAACACATATTATCACGTCCAGTGTCTGGCAGAGTGGATGGCACGTGGTAGGCATTTGATAAACATGTCAGGAAGGAAGGAAGGAAGGAGGGAGGGAAGGAGGGGGGAAGGAGGGGGGAAGGAGGGA
>NW_024080734.1:3333051-3400551 GCF_003009895.1 Hyaena hyaena | reverse complement strand
TGCACACATAGTTATGAACCTTGGGGAACCCCAACCTCGTCACATTCCCGGTAAAAGGGGCACCATTTGGAAGCCTAAGAGACCTGGGTTCAAATCTCGGGAGGACCCTTTATTAGGGAAGACTACTGAGAAAGTGTTCAATGTGCTCGCATACTGTAAGCACTCAATTCTCCGTGTCTCCCCTCCATCCTAAGATCCCACCCCTTTTTCCTCAATCTGAATTCAGGGTGTACATTGCCAGATTCCAGCTTTGTCACAACCTGTGAACTGAATGAAACTCAGACAATCACAGATCACAGAATTTTCCCAAGAGGGTGGTGTCCACAGCCCTAACCCGAGAACGCCTAGCGCTTGGAGCGGGCGCATTCACCCGCCAAAGGTCACCTCAGATGAAAAGATTTCCAACGAGTAAGTCCTTGGCTCAGTGCTACATAACAAAACTCTTAATAACGTGGCTGAGGACCAGACCCAACAGTGGAGCAAAGGGTTGAAAGTGAATATTCTGCAATCAGCCGTCCTGGGTGTGACCATAAGAAAGTCACTTCACTTCTCCAAGCTTCAGCTTTCTCGTCTGTAAAATGGAAGCGATAATAGTACTGCCTCCTAGAGTGGCTGTGAGGAGTAAGAGGATAGTGTGGGGACGTGCTTGGCATAGAGCCCACATCCAGTCAGCGGTGGAACCAGGTGCCCTCTGCCCTCAATCCTCAGCCATTTCTGCAGGAGAAGGGGCTTTCATGGGAAGCTGGCATCCTGCTCCGCCCCTTCTCCAAACTGGACCATCCGCACTTCTCACGTTTCCTTTCGTCACTTTCATGGCCTTCATCATAAAGCTTAGGAGAAATAAAAAGAAGCTCACCCATCCATCCATCCATCCATCCATCCATCCATCCACACATCCAGCCAGCACTGACTGAGTGCCTACCCTATGCCAAGCCTGACACAGCCACTGGGAGCCACAAGATGAACGGAACAGGCCTCTCCTCCACAGGAAATCAGAGTGGGGCAGTGGGAGAGGAACAGAAGTAATGCTCCTGGGTGGCTCAGCCGGTTACACATCCGACTCTTGGTTTCAACCCAGGTCATGACCTTGCAGTTCATGGGTTCAATCCCCACCCTGGGCTCCCTGTTGATGGTGCAGAGCCTGCTTGGTATTCTCTCTCTCTCTCTCTGCCCCTCCCCTGCTCATGCTGCTCTCTCTCTCTCATTCTTTCTCTCTCAAAATACATAAATAAACTTAAAAAAAAAAAAAAAGAACGGCAGACATTTAGGCCCATGTGCTAGGCACGGCTTCACATCCCTTGTCATAATCTGTTTTTCATTCTGCTCACACCCCATGAGACAGCGTTGCTATGATTCTGTTTTACAAATATGGAAACAGCATATGGGACAGTAACTTACCCAAGGTCACAAAGCTATTACATTTAACCGCGACACCATCAGAACCTAGTCCTAAAGGAGTCCTGGGACAGAGGCCAGGGGGTTGGGCTCAAGGGCATGAGGAACGGTGTCCAACAGCTCCCCAGAATCATCAGGCCACCAACTGCTGTGGAACTTCACGACCTGAAGGCTGACAGGTGAGGACTCGATAGAGGGCACTCGTCAGCACGGTCCCTTACAGTCCCCAATGCTGTCCTCACACATGTCAGCTCACCTCACCGTCAAGAGAGCCCTGTGAAGGGGATCTAAGCTGGCTCCACTCCACAGAGGGGCAACCTGACGCTCTGTGGGAGGAAATGTAGCCAACTCAAAGCCGAGGTCGCCCGGCACATGCACCTGTCAAAGGCCCCTGCTCAGCTTGGATGAAAGAACTATTTCCAAGGGGAACATCTGTGGCCTGGTCCCACATGCTTGCCAAAAGCAAGGGAGCTGGGATTGCAGTTGGTCCCTTTGTCTCCCACCAATGACCAGCCCGCAGAGCAGTGGCTCTTCCTTTCTTCTCTGCCATGGTGTCCCCTCCTTAATGCAGCCACAATGACCACTTCCTCTCAGATAACACACCATGGTTCACCACTGCCCTTTCCTGGTCCATTCCTCTTCAGGACACTTACGGCTATCTGGTATCATAGTAGACTTATTTGTTTAGCATCTGACTCTCTCAACTAGACCAGAAGCTCTGTGAGGGCAGGAAACATGTCCCTCTTGTCTTTCCCTGTACCCTGACCCCTACAACAGGTTCTGGTGCCTTGTAAGTGGTCAGTGTCAATGAATGAATAAACAACTGAATGGAAGCGGACTAGGGAATAACTCTGTGGAAGAAGCCAGAAATGAAGACTGGGGACTCACCTGGGACACAGCCCTCGGCCCCACCCTGCATATAAGGTACCCCCAATCTTAGCCTCGGGCTAATAGGAACATCTGACTTCTTGCCTTCTCCTCCCCAGTGCTCGTCCCCTTCAAGGACACACTCCTAGGTGTCATCTCCATAAGGAGTGCCTCTGTTCAGGGACCTGCTTGAATAGTACCCCACAGCCTCACTCCAGATCTTTCTCACCCACTCATTGCCTCACACACCATCCCGCAAGCTCATTCTTGCTAAGGTACTAATGACTAAGAACAGTACCCGATGTAATTTTTAAAGGGGGCCTTCTAGAAACAATATAGTAATACACTAGAATGGCTCACTGTAGGAGTTTTAGGTCTCCTAGAAACTCAATGTGCTTCATCATACACCGAATATTACCTGTGGATGCCATTCATCCATTCATTCACTTATGTCTGCATTTGGCACTTGAGCAAACATTTACTGAGTGCCTTCTGCCCACCAGAAGGGTCCTGTGTGCTGAGGATATGAGAGTGAGCAAGACAGTCAAGGCCGCTGCTCTCAGAAAGCCCACTGTCTAGGTGAGGAGACACAGCAGTCAGCAAAGACCCTGCCAAGGAGCTTCAACTCTCAGTCTTAATGTTACAACAAGAGGGTGCACCCATGAGGGGACCAGAGGCAGCCACCCAAGGGATGGGAGGTCAAGCAGGCCTGCTGCAGAAACTGTATTCTCCACTGGCTGCTGGAAGCCACCAGGAGTTCACCAAGGAACTGACGGGCTGCAGGCATTCAGCGCTTGCGATGGTGCGGAGGTCTGAACCAGTCTAGGCAAGGTTCGCCCTGGGCCCACCTGCTTCACGCGATCCTTAAAAGTGGCTGAAGTTCAGCATGGCCAAGGAGTGTGTGCCAGGCAGCAGGAAAGAGGAACAAGGCAGGGTGTCCTTGGAACTGCGTAGATGCCAGAAGTTCCTCCTTCCCTTTGGAATGTTAGAAATCACGTCTGTGTTCTGGGGTTCTCCATTGGCTATGAAGCTGCCCAAGTTCGCCATTGTAACTACACAAGAGGCAGATCAGCCACCTCTGCACACAGTCTGCAGTGCCTCCTGGGCCCTGGCACGTCCGTGGAGCTGATTCAATATCCTGCTGTCCCTTCCTTTGCCTGTCCAGGGAAAGAAAGCCCTCAGCACTAACTACAATTACAAGTAACCTGAGAAGTTTCTTTGTCCTGCCAACTAAGGTAAGTGCCATTTCGCAGATATCCAAGGCTTCACTTTTAATTCATCTTGAACTCAGCTTTGCCTCCCCACCCTCACCAGCACTACCTTGAACACGCTCAGTTGCCCAGCGGAACGAATCATAGCACTTTACTTTTCTGGCTTTCTCTGATACAACAAGCTTCCAGCAACCGTCAGAAAAGAAGGCAAGTAACATCCGTGGTGGAGACAAGTCTATGAAACTCGTTTAAAAATACAGCAAGGCACTGTACTCACTACAGAGAGACACATGCTGTTCCATGGACAAGGGCCCATTTGTGAGTCACCAAGCATAATGGGACATTGTTGAAAGTGTTGGGAACATGAGAATTTCCTCACTGCCCAACTTGGGTAATGCTGGAGCTACATTGCCTCCAGAAACGAAGTCAGACAGACTCAACCCAACTTCCAATTGCCAGGCCCAAAGACCATGTGGCCACCATGTTTTTCTGCTGACTTTTGTTAATGGGAGTCACTTCTCAAGTTGTGTTGATGGGTCGACTTCTTATCCGCTTGTGCAAGAGAGGCGAGTGCTTTGACAAAGGACATGTACAGAACTCTGACCAGAGGACCTTTTTCCAATGAAAGACTTTTAAAGACCCTCACCTCAGGGTTCTACACTGTCAAATAGATTGGTGGAGAGAGGAAAAAGTTGCCCATGATTTGGCGTGAGGAAAGGATAATGGCAGCCATGTGTAGCAACAATCTGTCTAGATCAATACATAAGAGCTCCCATTTCTTGAGTACCTATGAGAGGCCAGGCAATGCCCAGAGCTTTACGTACGTGCCTTCATTTCCTTCCTACATCCATAAAATAAGGTCTTGTCAACTTCATCTTACAGAAGGAAGCTCAAGGCTGAGAGGTGTCACAGTGCTAATGATTTGCTGATTTAAGCTCAGGTTTGAGGGAACCTTGGGGTAGTGTTCTCTTAGCGGGTACACTGACCCACATGAAGGATTGGGGGGCAGGAACCTGGGAGGCTGGGTGTTATTCGGTGCAGGGGGAGTGGTATCTCCTCGGCCCTGCATAAGGGTAGCATGAGAATGAGGACGCACAGTACCAGCCCCTGAGCTCCCTTCTCCCGTGATCCTTTTAGCCTGTCTCTACCACAGCTCTTGTCACATAACTCAGCACTGAGATGGTTTGATGGCCTGACTCGCCCAGGACAGATGCTCCATTGTATTCTGTGCACCTGCCACAACACCTGGGACTCTGCTTATACTCCAAACACTTTCATGGGACCACATGAATCCAATGGACACATGGCTGCCAAGACGCATAAATAATTCAGACGATCTGGTTCAAGTCCAAGCTCAGCCTCTGGCTAGCTGTGTGGCCTTGAACAAGCAACTTCTTTCCACTGGGCCTCAGTTTCCTCACCTGCACCATTAAGAGATTCACTTAAAATTGTACCTACCAGATGTGAGACAGATTTCCCGGGTGGAATGCGAATGAACACCCCTTTTATTTTATTTCATTTAAATTGATACAGATTTCTTTTTCTGCTTAAAAAATGTCACTAGCCCTTGAAATATACCTTTAAAATGGCATTAAGTTTCTTTTTAAGTTAATTTTAAGGGGCACTCAGGTGGCTCAGTCCGTTAAGCATCCGGCTTTGGCTCAGGTCATGATCTCATGGTTGATTATTTTGAGCCCCGCGTTGGGCTCTGTGCCCAACTGTGTCAGGGTAGAGCCTGCTTCAGATCCTCTTCCCTTCTCTCTCTGCCCCTCCCTTGCTCATTCTCTCTCTCTTCCTCTTTCAAGATAAAGAAAATAGTTAATTTTAAGAATCTGTAGGGGGTGACGGGTGAAATAGATGTAGAGAGTAACACATATGATGAGCACTGAATAATGTATGCGGTTGTTGAATCACTATATGGAATGTCTGAAACTAATATAAACACTGTATGTTAACTATAGTGGAATTAAAACTAAAAAAAACCAACAACAACAAATTCACTCTCCACAAAACAGCAAAAAAATTCTCCTTGATACCGTCCATGAGTACTTAAATATTACAAACAACCTTGGAGTTGAGGTTTGGAGATCAGGGCTGAACTTTAACGTCGATGCCTCTGATGGGGAGGACCAGGGAAGGGACTACGAGGCATAAAGGCTCATAGAAAGAAGTGAAGTAAAGATAAACGAGACGTTCAAAATGACCTCTGGCCTTCATGGTCAGGACTCAGCACCTTTGGATGCCCTACTACGTGCCTGGCGCTGGGCTGTGTGCCACGGGAAACACTTAACCGGTGTGAACACAGCCAGAGAAATGAGGGTAGGGCAGGGGAGCGGGGGCAGGATGAACAGAAGTTGACTTTGTCTGTTTAAAGAGTTCCGTGCTGTCCGCAGATGCGAACGCAGGTGGAACTCTCTTGGTTTACTCTGAAGAAGACATAGACAGGATGATGCTTCCTAGAAGACAGTGGCAGGAGGGAGGTTGGCTTTTCGTTGATGCCTCTGTTGAGGGAGACAAGTAGGGGCTTGGGCCAATAACCTCTAATTTCCTATCTATTTCTGACTTGGCTTGGTGCTGTCCCTAACTGAGTACTGGACTCATCTGAGTATTTATCACTTGGAGTTAAAAGCTCATTAGTTAAAGCAACAGGAAAAGTAATGATTTCACCTGGAAAATTCCACCTTAACCTGGGAGCCGCTGGGCTGCTGCCTCCTTTCCAGGGTGGCTGACTCCTGGGAACCTTGGGGGGGAGCGGCAGTCACTGAGAAGGGCTGAAGGCAGGGATGCAACAGCAGAAGCCAATCAGCTTCCAGTTCCCAGAAGTGGGCTGCGCCAAGGGCCGTGGGGTGGATGAGGAAAAATCCCACCCCCCGTGGGGTGGATGAGAGCTAAACAGCTCTCCCGAGCCCTGGTCTATACAGGGACGGAAGCCAGAAACATCCCTGCTGTGCACGAAGGAACCAGACATATGTTTCTGATGTTTGCCAGGAAAACGACTCAACTGAACACAGCTTCCCGTGAAAAGCAAACCGAAAGCAAATAAGATAGAGGAATGGCATCCCAACATTTCCTTTATGCGCACTGTATAATTTTCCTCTAGCTGAACATCCACTAAGATTTTCCCACCTTCTTTCAGATGTGGAGGCTAAACTATGTTTTCACTGCTACTTGGAGACCCTGCATGAAGACATATACAACAAAGCAGCAGTGGGTGGACACTGCCCAGTGGAACAAGAGTAAGGAATCCCATTTGTGAAGCAAGTCCTGCGTGTGTGCCAGGCACTGGGCTAGGCACTGTCTGTGTATGACCTCACCAACTCCTGCCTGAGGCTTCCTTAGGCAGGTGTTACAGTTTCCATCTCACAAATGAAGAAACCGAGGCCGGAGGGAGGGGAAGACAGAGGACGCACCAGAAACTCTGTAACGAGGAAGGAGCAGAGCTAGAATTCGAGCCCAGGTCCGTCTGACTGCCACACCCACACTTCTCCCTGACCTCATCACAGCCCCCACCCCCGATGGCACACGATGTTCTGACTACCCCAACCCGGTTTCTGGAGGGTCCTCTCAGTCTGTAACCCTGGACACCAAGCCACTCCCCTCTCTCAGCCCCCCACCCCTCACTCTTCTCTCTCTCCCCTCTCCTCAGTCCTGTGTGTGCTCCTCCCGCCCTCCTCCTCCAAGAGAATTTGTCTCTGCCATTCAAGAACCGGGCTCTATTCTGCTTTCTCCAAGAAGTCTTCCTAGCCTTCATCCACATGACTGTCCCTTTCTGGCCTCCCCATGACCTGAAAGGTAAGGATGTTCAATTTGTTTCTTGAATAGAAGAAGGCATAATGGGTTTCAATGCTGTTCCTACCCAAGTTCAAGAGCAGAGTCACCATCCCTCTGGGAGTCAAGATTCCCTGCTCTCTAGTTCCAAGGGCTACAGGTATGATGACATTTGAGAGAATGGGGGTGTCCACATAGGGCTGTCTGGATGGGACCAGGCTCAGTAACTTTTTCTGCAGATGATCAACAGGTGTCCAGAAGCCATGAGCTATAGTGACCAGGCAAAGAGCTTCTGGGACTCCCCTGTGGGCATCTCCCAGGTCAGCTCCCAGGCTGCCCCTGACAGTCTCTCGCTGCTGACCATTCCTCTCTGCCTGGGCCTTGGCCAGGTCCCCTCATCTGTGCTCAGCCCCACACCTACCCTTTCCCAGTCCCCCCTCCACTCTGGGGACTCCCCTGTAGTCTGAGTTGGGAAGAGTCCCGTGAGGCTGTTCGCCTGTCCTCATTCCAATCCTAAGGTTACAGCAGAGATTGTGCCCACTTCCCACAGACCCCCACTTTTGACTCCCAGAGGCCTGCTTTGGTTGTCTCCCCACTGGACATGATTCAAGCCAGAGAGCAAGTAGTTAAAACCCACTTGAACTTGAACCTCACTGTGTTCAAGCTATGTAACTTCATCTAGTCCCTCAACCTCTCTGTGCTGAAGTCCTTTCATCCATCACACAGCTGTTGTGCGAGGAGGAAAGGAGTTCACACACACGCAGCTCCCAGAATGGGGTTTGGCACATGGTAAGCACTCCATAAACGTTTGCTGTGGGTATGACTTCTTGTGCTTTTTATTCCCACAATTAAAACCGGCTTCTCTTCGTGTGTGGTGGCCTCTGTCTGACCCAAAGAGAAGTCATACAGGGAGAAGTAGGAAGAAAGCAAAACACAGAGGCGGCATCTGAACGTTACAAACTCCTGACAACCAGTATCCAACTGGATGTCCAAGGCTGTGCAGAGTCTGGAGACGGAGGAGGCCCATGGCTCAGCCCAAGAGACTCTCCAATCCTCACAGCTACGGACGCTGGCTCAGTGGAATTCAGTAAGATCTCCAGGTCGCCCAGGGCCCCTGATGACACCTGACAAATACCTCAAGACCACCCCAAACATCATGCATGCGTAAAACCAGGACTCTGATAATACCACCCTCCAGGAGCAGCTACACGGCCAGAGCTTTGAAGGGCACCTATATAATGACACTGCCCAAAGCCAGATCTTATGATCTTGGTAATTCTTATTTTCTTCTTCTTGCCCTTCTGCATTTTCCACTCTCTACAATGCATGTGTAGTAATTTTGCAAGAGGGAAATATGGAGAAATGCCATGTTTTAAAGAAAAAAACCCCAATGATAAAAGATAGAATATCAGTGCTGAGGGTATAAAGAATGGAGAGGATATATCCAGCCGGGGATAACTCGGGGTGCACCCCACAGAGGCAGCAGCATCTGTGATAGGCTTTCAAGCATGGGTAGAATCTTGTTAAGTGGCGGCAAGATTCCTTGGCACCATGGAGAGTCAAAGAACAGAGAAACTGCTACTGATGAAAAAGATGTGAGGAGAGAAAACCAGTAATGCCAGTAGGAGAGGCAGGAAGAAGGTCTTAGGAGGGCATGTTTTTTGTTTTTTATTTTTTGTTTTTCCAGAATGCCTATCTTCTGGCCAAAAAGGAGGCCAGAGACAGTAAGTGGATATAGCCCTTCAACTAGAGAGACCTTTCTTGGTTACTGATGTAGGCTTAGGATTGGTGCTGGAAAACACAAACTGATCATTTTACAGGAGAAGAAACAGGGGAGCCTGGGGGGGGCTCAGTCGGTTGAACGTCCAACTTTGGTTCAGGTCATGATCTCACAGTTCATGGGTTTGAGTCCCATGTTGGGCTCTGCGCTGACAGCTCAGAGCCTGGAGACTCCTTCAGATTCTGTATCTCCCCCTCGCTCTCTGCCCCTCCCCCACTTGCACTCTCTCTTTCCCTCTCTCTCTCTCTCTCTCTCCCCCTCCCTCCTTTTCTTCCTCTCTCCCTCAAAAATAACTTAGCGGAGGACCAGAGGACCGTGGGGGAGAAGAAGGGGAAAAAACAGTTGGGGAGACGGAGGGAGGCAAACCATGAGAGACTCTTGAATGCTGAAAACAAACTGAGGGCTGATGGGTGGGGGGGGGAGGGGGGAGGGCAAGGAGGAGGGCACTTGTGGGGATGAGCACTATGGAAACCAACTTGACAATAAACTATTTGTAAAAAATAAAAAAATATAAGACAATTGGCTAAAGCAGAAAAAAAACAAAAAACAAAAAAACCACATTTTTTTTAAAAAGAGAGACAGAAGAAATAAAAATTATCACTAAAACCAAGATCTGTGATCAGGTAAGAGAGGGCAACATACACACAGGTAGTGAGAAGAGAAGAGGGAGGCAGAAAAAAGGGAGGCCACCAAGATTTTTTTTCTCACATCCAAAGAAGCAACGGAGCTAAATTCAAAATTCACCCCTTCCTAAGACAACGCAGACAGCCCTTTGAGTTACACTCAGTCCCAGCCCCAAGGCTCTTCACTAAACAAGGGTCAATAACCCTCTGGGATAATGCACCGCCTCCCTGGGCCCTGGAAGCCCATGGCTCTTGGCTCTGCCAAGGGAGCCTTCATGGGACAGAGAACAAAGCATATAACTTGCCTTTATGAAAGCATCAAAACCTGGAGAAACAAAAAGCCGAGCCAGCTGGTATAGGCAAGGTACCTAAAGCAAACACATTCCTACTTCTTCCAATCTTTCTTAAAGTACTCCTCTGATTTCATATGAGCAAATCAGTAGACGGTGGCATTTGGGCAGTGTAGATCCCACTTCTGCCACCCTGAAGCAGTATAACTCCATGCAAGGTGCCTCCTTCTGAGGAGCAGGAGTTCCTTCATCCATCCAATGGGAAGAAAGACACAGACCCTGTAAGGGGATTGGGAGCTTTACAAAGAGTGAATGCATGGTCAGTGTCAGCCCTACATGAGGACCAGCAATCTGTGCTACCAAAAAGTCAGAGAGAAAGACAAGCATGCACAAAAACTACAGAGAATAGCTCCTCCTGGCTGAATAGCAAAAGCAGGAACTGAGGTATGCCGCTGAAGTCCTTAATTCCTCTAGATCTCTGCTAGCAAGAGCCTTGACCAGGGATAGGCTTTCAAGTTGTTAAAAGTCTCGTTTTCCTAAGTTGTATAACAGGAATGTGTGATTCACTGTGGAGCTGGGCACCCAGAGTGTTGGGGTTGATGGGCCACATAATGGGCCTAGACCCTTGGGCAAACCTTAAGCAGTTTGTGTGGTCTCCCTCTAGCACCAGGCAAGAAGCAGAGACCTCAGACATCCATCTGCAGCTCTGGACTCGGAAAGGGGTGCAACATGGTCGCTTCGGGGAAGCCAGCCAGAAATTCAAGCTATTCTACATGAAGGATAGAAAATTTAAGAAAATGATGTCTCTTATCCCAGACATTTGAGACCATGCCTGACTCTTCCTGCCCTGGGCCCATCTTTCCGGTCACAAAACAGGCACAGGAGCCCAACACTTGAGGAATACCCATTTTATCTGGGAACAAACAAGCTGCTTCTATGAATTCAAATAAGGATCCTCAGTGCCTAATCTGAGTCCTTCTTGACTCAGTAGCGACCCAGAACACACTGCCTGCAATATAGCCTTTCTTTTACTTCGTGTTCCTATGTAAAGTCACGTACTGGGCAAGGCAGCCCAGAGCCAAGTTCTCCGTCATTTCACCATATAAAAGGCTGCCAAAGTAGCACCAATGTATTCCATGGTCTCTCCTTAATTCCATCTTTATTTAGCAAAGGCCACTGACACTATTAATTTGCACTGAGACCCAGTCAAGGAGGGCAAATAAGCCACTTATTTATTATACAAAACAATGTTAAGGTGGCTTTAGGTGGGAATGAGAAAGGCCACTGCCCCTTGTCATACTATGCTTGTCATGCCCTAGAGAGTACTCCAAAGGGGGGATGCTGAAGACCCTGGTATCTTAGGAAATACAAGTTTAGGATGCGGGGGGAGGGGAAGGGGGTGATTGGGCATGGAGGAGGGCACTTGTGGGGATGAGCACTGGGTGTTATATGGAAACCAACTTGACAATAAACCATTAAAAAAAAAAAAAAGAAAGAAAGAAAGAAAGCCTGGCTTCTCATAGCAAGTGGGTGGTACACACCGGAAACAGTCAATGCTTTCTAAATGTTCAAATAAATCCATAGATGACAGATCCAGAAGGGATTGTGAAAGGAACCTAGAGCAGGCAATGTGTTTATAAATCAGCACAATGACTAAAGTGGATTGGCTTTACTCCTTCCCACAAAAACAATATTGCCGTGGCAAGGTTACGAAGCATTCCTAACTGTGGACCTCATGATAATTAAATCATAAATATGACTCAATATGTCAGGCAAGCAAAGATATCACAACTCTAAACCTTTACAATAGTTCGTCACAGTAAGAATTTACATGGCCGGCCGGACAGGATGGACGTTGTTTCATCAGTCAAGCTGATTATATGAAAAGTCCCAGGTTACTCTAAAGCCTACAAAAAAAAACCAACTAAAAAATACAATGCCACCGCACCACCAACTTGACCTACCGCTGATACATTAGCTCTAATGCACATCACATTTGCACCACTTTGACCTGCCTTCTTAATATGTGGGAATTTGGGGGAAAAGGATTTTTAAAATCCTGGTCTCTTCTGAAGACGGTGCAGGAGAAATTACATGAATGCAGCTATCCTGCAGCAGCGAGGGGCATTCAGCCTCAGCCCCCTGCCTCAGAGTCCCACTTCCACTCTTAAGTGCTGCAGGAGCTATATCTCTCCTTCCCTCTAGAAATCTCCTGAAGATTCCCCAGGCTTAGCTTGGATGCTTCAAATGCTGGAGTACTCAGACAAGGCAGCCCCTTGCACTGAGACACATATCTAGTTCCCCATAGTTTTAATCTGCTTTCCTGGGAACAAAGAAAGAAAGCTGATCTTCCTTTTGAAGCTTAGGCTATTGGCTGAAAGGCTACAGTGTCAAGAAAAAAGAAAAGGCAGCTCAATGAGGATTAAACAATAAGGAGATTTATAGACTTGCCCGGGAGGCAGCCCTGAGTTGGGTGAGCCTGGTAGGGGAGCGAATTGATCTAGTGGCTCTGCCATCTCCCAGGAATGGATGTCCTTGTGGTTATAGGCTGGCTGCCGGCAACCTACCTGCTTTCCTCCTGGCTGTCGGGGAGAAGGGTAGACAGAGAGGGCCTTTCCTGAACCCTCCTCACCAAACCACACACCTATTTTCCTTGAAGCCCTTACCAAACTTCTCCTTGTATCTCATTGGCTTGAAATGTCTTAGATCCGCCATTCTCTAAACCAATCACGGAGGCAAGGGGGATGGGACTTCCCTGATTGGCTTAGCTATTGACCAAACAGGGTCCATCCAAGCTGTGGGTTAACCTACCAAACCTCACCCATCTTGTGCCCACTTAATGCTCCCCCCACCCCCCGCCCCCATCATTGCTGGTTTTGCACACGCAAGAAGGGTATGATGAATGTTGGAGAACCAATCACCATGTCTACTCTATGGGTCTTCTTTTTCGGTTGGAAAATCCAGTCCCTTCGGCAGATTCTCCGCAAGTAGGATCCCTGGGCCTCTTGTGGTCTGGCCGCCCTCTCCAGCACTCAGCCCTTGGGGTGCTAAACTATGCAAGGGAGCCACTCTGCCTGTGTCAATACGCTGGGCATCCAGAAACACTGGCTAAGCCAGACTTGTGACTTTCACACTGATGGCATCCTGGGGGCTTACACTGGACAAGTCTCCATGAGCTTCCGTGGGGCCTGGGTTTGGATTCCTGCTCTACCACTGACTGGATAGATAACACTGGGAAGGTTATTTCACCACCTTCACCCCTGGTTTTCTCATCTGTAAAATAGGACGAATAATAGTACTTACTATATTGGGTTACCTTCAAGAGATAAAGCATGTACAGTCGAAACCAACTCTGTGGTGGAGAGTAAGTTCCTTACAGATCTTAGTAGTACTGGTGGTGGTGGCGGTGGTAGTTGTAGTAATAGCAAATTAGTTCTCTCCCATCTGGTACCAATATCAGCCTCCAGCTGTACAGAAAAGTAGAGGCTTTTTGTTCCTCCTTTGCTCGCCCCAGATCCAGAAATGTGATCCCTGCCATCTGTGGCTGCCCAGCTGTGCAGAAGGCCCCACATTCTCTGCAGGAGAAACTCGCTCTCTGCCCTCCAAGAGCCCTCTCCTCCTTCCCTCCACCTGCTCTGCCTCTGCCCCCTGCCCCTCAGACTCCCAGAATGTAAGCGAACTCAGCAGAAGGACTCCATTACAACAGAAATACCCGTTTACAGTGACTGTGCCTTTTTTCTGCAGTTGCAGCTGCTACCGTGGGCCTCCATTACTCAAATGTAACAGACCAACTTCGGCAATGCTAAAGTGAATTATAAAGGAAAAAAACCTCAGAGTTCTGGAAAGATCATTTCAATAGCAACCATTCATCTTGTGAAACACTCAGCCTTCTCCAGGAGCTAAAGAAGAAAAATCACTATCATACTAGATTTCTCTGCAAGTGTTTCTGTGGTATGTGAGCTTCGTACGGTGATTACGGATACCAATATTTTTAAGTCGTTTAAAGAAATTGGCCAAGGCAGGAATCAGAGAGGAAACGGACTGCCTAGCGACTGTTTCTTCCTTCGGTGAAAAAGTGGGTCATGTCTCAAATCTGAACACTTCTTTTCCTACCGGGCTGAGAATTCCTGTGCTTGGGAACTCCCGTGAGCCCCCACCCCCTGATCTTTCCAGCACCCTCCACCCTCATGCTTTGGCTTGTCCCCATGGGCTCTGTCCAATTGCCCTGATTCAATCGCATTCTGCCTACCCCTCCAAACACGAGTCTTAGCTGAACTAGCTGCCGGGCTATTGGTTTCTTTCTCCCAGCTCACCTTCAGCTCCGTACTCTGCAGCCCTCTGGTCAGGCCTCTCCCAGCCCTGCACTCAGCTCACGCCCTACTCTGATCACCTGCCTACCCAGCAGGGGGCTCTGGAAAGGTAAGAGTGAAGACCATCCTGTTACACACTAAGTGAAGTAATACCTGAGCAGTACCTGAGAAGTTGCTCGTCAAGGAGGAAACTCAAACTCTTGCAAAACCACCTCCTTATCATCATCACCATTGGAGATGGGGTCTGGTTGGGCCAAGAAGCTAATTCTGGGCAGGAAGCTTGACACACATGAGTTCTCATGAAGGAAACATAAGGCAGGATGGACAATTGTTCCCATTTCTTCTCCCATCCCTCTACCACATGGCCATGCGGAGGAGGGGGACACAGAGAGCACACCCCACCGCACTGACCCTGGGCTTGGCTCTGTGTGTTGCTTTGGCCAAAGGAATATTAGTAGATGTGACACAAGAGGAACTCTTCCAGGACTTGCACAGTTTGGTTTGCCCCTTTACACTTTTATGACCCACCATGAGAAAGGGAT
Organism: Hyaena hyaena; assembly: GCF_003009895.1. Taxonomy (NCBI): domain Eukaryota; kingdom Metazoa; phylum Chordata; class Mammalia; order Carnivora; family Hyaenidae; genus Hyaena; species Hyaena hyaena. The sequence continues at coordinate 3,385,765 of NW_024080734.1, read as the reverse complement.
GCCCCAAGTAGCCCCTAGTGCAAAGAGACTTGGACTTAACTAGCAGCCTGGAGCCAAGCTGGCAATCCCAAGCAGGACTCAGGCAACCCGAGGCTTGTGAGCACTAAAACAAATGTTTGAGTTGTCTGTATGCAGCAAAACCCAAAACAGAACAGCCACTGCCCAAAAAACACCACTGCTGGCATCCTGACCACAAGGTTCCTTATTGCCCCAAATCAAGAGAACTGAAACACAATATACGGAATTGGAGAAAATATTTGCAAACCACCTATCTGCTAAGGAGTTAATATCCAAAGTATGTAAAGAAATCATACAATTCAACAGTTAATAATAATCCAATTTAAAAATGGCCAAAGGACCAGAATAGACATTTTTCCGAAGAAGGCATTTAAATGGCCAACAGGTATATGAAAAGGGGCTCAACATCACTGATCATCGGGGAAATGCAAATTAAAACCACAATGAGCTATTACCTGACACCTGTTAGAATGCCTATTATCAAAAAATGAATAAAAAAGCAAGAGATATTGGTGAGGATGTGGAGAAAAGGGAACCCTGGAACATTGTCAGTGGGAATGTAAATTGATACAACCACTATAGAAAACAGTTATGAAGATTCCTCAAAAATTGAAAAACAGAATTATCATATGATCCAGCAATCCCACTTCTGGGTATATGTCCAAAGGAAATGAAATCAGTATCTTAAAGAGAGGTCTGTGCCCCCATGTTAACTGCAGTGTTGTTCACAATAGCCCAAATCTGGAAACAACCAAGGTGCCCACTGACAGATGAACAGATTTAAAAAATGGTGTATATGTGTATGTGAGTGAGTGTGATGGAATATTACTCAGCCATAAAAAGGAAACCTTGTCATTCATGTGAGACAACATGAATGAATCTCAAGGACATTATGCTAAGTGAAATAAGTCAGACAAAGACAAGGACTATACGACCTCACTTGTATGTGGAATCTACAAAAAACCTGAACTCATAGAAACAGAGAAGAGACTGGTGGTTATCAGGCTCAAGACATGGGAGTAGGGTGCATGGGGAGATGCTGGTCAAAGGACACAAACTTCCAATTATAAGACAGATCAGTTCTCAGGATGTCATGTGCAGTATGGTGACTATTTTCTAAGAGAGTAGATCTTGAAAGTTCTTACCATACACAGACAAAAAGGTAACTATGTGAGGTGATGGATGTGTTAACTAACCTTATGGTGGTAATCATTTCATAATATTTGGCATATCAAATCATTATACTATACACCTAAAACTTACATAATGTTGTGTGTCAATTACGTCTCAATAAAGCTGTGAGAAAAAGTATAATATTTTATTTTCAAAAAATAGATCGCCAACCATCTGACTCTTTATTTCAGTTCAGCTCATGATCTCATGGGTTTCATGAGCTCGAGCCCCACAGTGGGCTCCATGCTGTCAGTACAGAGCCTGCTTGGGATTCTCTCTTCCTCTCTCTGCCCCTCCCCTGCTCACTCGCCCTCTCCCTCTTCCTCTCTCTCTCTCTCTCAGAAATAAGTAAATTTTTTTTAATAGACTGCCATCTTTGCAGGACAGAAGAGAGAAGTGCAGCCACTCCACTGATAACCCCACAGCACTTGGCAATGATGATGACCCAAGGAAATAAATCTGAATCCTGGATGGGACCAGCTTCTGCCTCACATGCCCCATGTGGTTAACAACTGTGCTTGCCTGCCTCACATCCCCTTGCCCTTCCTCTGGGACTAGCCCCCCAGACTTCCCTCTGGGGAGTCACCACAACCTCACCATCAGCGTGGCTTAGGAAGGCTCCCTCTGCTCTCTGGCTCTAGGCATAGGCGCATACAATTCACACATTCTGCTACCGTGTCCATAGTGAGTGGGTCAAGGATGGACATATGACCCTGGCCAGATGCAAAAGAGCCAAGCAGGAACTTTTGCAGGAATCACTTGGGAGGAGGGGCCCATTCTGGCACAATCTGGGCTCAGAGATGCTGGAGCCACCACAAACAGATTGCCCAAAAATGAAGTAAACACAGAGGAAGCCAGAGCTAAAAGACGGAAAGAAACAGATGCCTAACGCCTTTGTGTGAACACCTGGATCCAGCTGCGGCTTGAGTTAATATATTCTGAAGACCTCAGATGTATGAGTCCATAAATTCCTAGTTTCTTCAGCCAGTGAAGCTGAGTTCTTTCTGTCCCCAACTGAAGATGATCCTTTTGTCAGCCACTCTGTGCAATTTCTCCTCTCCATCCTTGCATCACTGAGGTCTGTTTAATGTTAAGAAAGGGCAAAGAATTTTCATGCTCCTGCATTGGAATTTCTATTGCTGGCCTCTGCCATTTTGTTGGGCCAGTGGTTCCAAACCCCTGAGAACAGCAAAGTCCATTATTCTTGGTCAGGAATATTGCATAGCATCTATTTGTTTATGCATGTGTTGATTATTTTCTCCGTAAGTGGTTAACCTTTCATTTTGTTTGGGGGGGAGGGAATCTGAGCATGTCATCACCTCATTTCCCTGCCTCCCTCAGCATTCAGGAACATGACAAAGTTAAACTGGATATTTCTGAACTTTAGAGAATTAAAAGCAAATCAAGCCAGCCCCCTTCAAAACAAAAGAAACTATCTTGTCACAGAGGGTGCTCTCGGCTGAAATGCATTCCAAAGCAATGCCACAAATGCATGCAGCAGGCCAAATGCCATCGGCTGCTGATTGAGGGCCATCTGAAGAACATTCTCCCCTTCCGGCCATCCCCCAAACCAGCTGCCAGGGCTCCCCACGTGGAGTCCTCAAGTTCCTGAAATGATATGGGCAGTGCAGATGACACAGGGCTCACAGAAGCATGAGAGCAGCCTTGGCCCTTGAGGGCTCTCCTGCTCAGCTGTCACAGCCGACTGGGCCACTGGCCCAACCAAGGGCTCATTCAGAGAGCCCCCAACACAAGACTCACTTCCCTCCCACCCAGGGTCAAGCTTCTGAGGCTCTAGCAAAGCCCTGTGACTCTTCCTATTGGCAGTGCCCACACCTCTGAGGTCAGAGTCATTACTGCCAGTCTTTTTTTTTTATAATGGCAATAAAATACACGTAATGTGAAGTTTACCATCTGAACCATTTTTTGGTGTACAGTTCAGTAGTGTTAAGTACATTCACGTCGTAATGCAACCAATCTCCAAGGTTTTTCATCTTGTAAAACTGAAATTCTGCACCCATTTTATTTTTTTTAAATCTTAATGTTTATTTATATTTGAGAGAGAGAAACAGAGCACAAGCCAGGCCCAACACGGGTCTCGAACTCACGAACCGCGAGATCATGACCTGAGCCAAAGTCTGACGCTTACCTGACCGAGCCTCCCAGGTGTCCCTGCACCTGTTTGAAATACAATAACTTCCCTCCTCTACCCACTGGCAATCACCCTTCTACTTTCTGTTTCTTGAATTTAACTACTCTAGGTACTTCATATAAGTGTAATCATACAGTGTTTTGCCTTTATTTCTTTCTTCATTTAGTATAATGTCCACAAGGTTCATCCACGTTGTAACACATTGCAGAATTTCCATCTTTTGTAATGTTGAATAATATTCCATTTTATGTATATTGCCACTTTTTATCTATTCCCCTACTGATGGACATTTAGGTGGTTTCCACACCTTGGCTATTAGGGACAGTGCTGCGATGAACATGTGAGTGCTAATATCTTCCTTTCATCAGTTCTGTCCGATATATACCCAGACGTTTAACTACTGGATCAGGTGGTAGTTCTATTTTGAACTTTTTGAGAAATTGCTATACTGTTTTTCATAGAGGCTGTGCTATTTTACATTCCCACCAAGAGTGTACAAGAGTTCCAATTTCTCCATATCTTTGTCCACACTTGTCATTTTCTGGTTGCTGTCATTGTATGTTGTTGTTTTATACCAGCCATCCTACTGCACGTGAGATGATATCTCACCGCGGTTTTGATTTTTAACTGCTACTCTCGGTGTAGTGGCCAATACTGGAACTTTCTCCTGTCTTGTTTTTTGTGTTTTAATGGTTTTTTTTTTTATTTTTTGTTTTTTAATATTTATTTATTTTTGAGAGACAGAGCATGAGCAGGGGAGGGGCAGAGAGAGAGGGAGAAACAGAATCCAAAGAAGGCTCCAGGCTCTGAGCTGTCAGCACAGAGGCTGATGTGGAGCTCGAACCCACAAACCAGGACATCACGACCTGAGCCGAAGTTGGATGCTTAACTGACTGAGCCATCCAGGCACTCCGCTCCTGTCTGGTTTTTAATGTTTCAGAGGTGGGCTTATTTTACTTTGAAGATCCATGATCCGTGGTGCCTAATGAATTTGATACAAATGGCCCAACTTCTAAAAAAAGATCTGCTTCAAAGTCACAAGGGCTTGAATATCCTAAGTCATTAGTGCTACCCATCCCTTTACAGAGGAAGAAACAGAGGTCCCCAGAGGGATCCTGTAGTGGGTAAGAAAAATGAGGTGGACAAATTGAGAACCTGACTGCCACTTACCAGCTACATGGCCATGGAGCATCTCTTGGCTTCTCTGAGCCTTGTTCTTGCTTTTGGTTTCTTGTTTCTCTGCAAAGTGGAGCTAGCAATAGCATCTATCTCACAGGGTTTCTATGAGTGTGAAGCTGGATAACACATGCCAAATGCAATCCCAGGCACACAGTAAGCACTCAATAAATTCTAGCATCTATTGTGGATGTTGTTTTCTTAGTCTTATTAAATAACATGCCCAAGTCCCATGACTCGTGAGCAGGTTTCCAGATTCCCAGTTTATGTTCTTTCCACAGTAACTCTTGACCCTACTTTCCTCGGTGGATGTGCTCACTTAGCCTTCTATGTGTCTCTGGGTCCAAAAATTGTAACCAACTGCCTTGTTTCTAAAATGTACACTGAATTCAATCTCTCAATGGTGTACGCAATCAGTGTCACGCAGGAGGACAGGGGACAGCTGTGGAAAGCTGCTGCTGGTTGTTACTGCAAATTCCTAATGGTCCACGCTAGCAAAAGGCAAGAGGCAAATGACAGACAGGGTATGTGGAGGGTGTTCAAGGCACTGGGGCCTTGGAAGCCCCTTGACCTCGATGACGTATACATGACGCCTCTCCTCAGTCACTGGGGACCTGCATTACCTTTGCACTGATTCTATTATGCATTTGTCTGAGAGTCCACACTTCACATAGATTCTTTCATTTGGTAAGAAGTTCCTGAGAAGCTACTCAAGCAAGATGACGTCCGAGGAGCCAGACATACCAAAGAGCAATGTTGCAGCGTCCGGGGAGGGAGACCGACATTCAGAAGCCCACAGAAACCAGTGGAAAACTGCTAAGAGCGTGGAGAAGTTGAGTGCCCTGGGCCATGACAGAGAGAGCTCTGAGCTGGCAGTCCAAAGCATGGGCTGTGGTGTTACAGAAGCAGCAAATAAAACTGAGGTGTGCTGGGCTGCTCTCCTGTCTGGGCCTCAGACATCTGCTGTAGCTTTTATCCTTCAGCAACCTTGCCACACTTACAGTTGGGTGTCTGATGAGCTCCTAAGGTTACTCAAAGAACAACTGACCCGTTGACACATGAGCGGTTAAGTGTGGTCTCTCCACACTGCGGAATACTATGCAGCTGTTAAAAGGAATTAAATGCGGCCAAGGGCAACCACATAAAAAGATTCCCACAACAAATTGGAAAGTGAAGAGATCCAGGCATAGAAGTGTATCATTAGGGGCGCCTGGGTGGCTTAGTCGGTTAAGCGTCTGACTTTCGCTTAGGTCATGATCTCGCAGTTCGTGGGTTCAAGCCCCGCGTCGGGCTCTGTGCTGACTGCCAGCTCAGAGCCCGGAGCCTGTTTCAGAGTCTGTGACTCCCTCTCTCTCTGACCCTCCCCTGCTCACGCTGTCTCTCTCTCTCTCCCCTAGAAATAAATAAAAACATTAAAAAAATTAAAAAAAAAAGAAGTGTATCATTAAATGATTCATTGATGTAAGAATAAAATAACACACACACACACACACACACACACACGGGTATATGTAGGATTTTTGAAGGGCACGCTGAAAGCTATTTGTATTAGTTTTCCAGGGTTGTCATACAAAAGTATGTCAAATTGAGTGGCTTATGCAACAGAAATGTATTTTTCACAGTTTGGAAGCCAGAAATCCAAGGTCAAGGTGCTGGCAGGGTTGATCCCCCATGAGGGCCATGAGGGAAGGATCTGTTTCAGGTCTCTCTTCTTGTACATGGCTATCTTCTCTGTCTCTTTATACGGTCTTCCCTCTATATATAGAGGTCTCTCTCTCTCTCTCTCTCTCTCTATATATATATATATATATAAATTCCATCCAAATTTCCCTTTTTTAAGGATACCAGTCATATTGGATTAACACCCACCCTAATGACCTCACTTTAACTTAAATTACCTCTATTAATAGGGGCTCCTGGGTGGCTCAGTCGGTTAAGCATCCGACTTCGGCTCAGGTCATGAGCTCATGGTTCATGAGTTTGAGCCCTGCACTGGGCTCTGTGCTGACAGCTCAGAGCCTGGAGCCTTCTTTGGATTCTGTGTCTCCCTCTCGCTGTCTGTCTCTCTGTCCGTCTCTCAAAAAAATACATAAATATTTAAAAATTTTTTTAAATAAATGAATTACCTCTATTAAGACCTTATCTCCAAATCAGATCACATTCTGAGGTACCAGGGGTTAGGACTTCCACATATAAATTGGAGGAAGGGGGACAAATTTCAACCCATAACACTGCTGAAAGAGAAACAGAAACTTCTCTCTCACTTCATACTCTTCTTTGTAGACTTTGAAATTTTATCATGTGTATGAATTTCTGGGACAAAAATATTTTTAAGAGAAAAATCAATTAGAAATTAAAATCTGCCCCCCACCACACACACACCAAATCAACAGCCAAATGAAAGAACTGGTTGCATATTGCAGGTCGACACCATCTATCTCCATGTCTGAAATGAGAAGTGTGTCCTACATCACAGGGCTCCAAGATGGAGCGTCTACACCCAAGGAGACAGTACTTGACCATTTCCCGTCTCACACACTTCCAGTTATTTTTGTTTAATTTCTGTTTTGTTTTAGCGGGGTGTGTGTGTGTGTGTGTGTGTGTGTGTGTGTAGTGGTGTATACTCAGTCTTAGAGCAGACTGAGACAATGGTTTTGGAAGTAGCTCTGAGCACACGCTGGAAGGCTCCTTCACAGAGAAGCTTCCTTACCCATGCAAAGACTGACACAGGTACCTTCTGGGAAGATAGGAGCCTTCCTACAGGTCACATAGAACAAGAGTATCTCTCTGAAACTGAACTTCAATAAGGAAGGGTCAATATTACTCCACCATGGATCCTGTCATCAAAATGTGCTCAAAAGCAAGCACTACAAATAACGCCCTAGGGTGAAAGATAAAGTCCAGGCTCCCTGATGACACTGTGGAGCCCTTGTGCTAGCCTTCAATTACTCACCTCCAAACTTCGTGCTGTGTGAGCTAATTAAAAGTCTCTCTTGTTCGACCCATCAGAATTCAGATTCGATTTCACTTGCAGCCAAAAGCACTGAGACAACTATCATTTTTACCTGTTACTGTTCCCATGAGACAGTTAAGGAAACGAATACCTGGAGAAGCAAACTGGTATATCCAGAGTCACACAGCTTCCCTGAGTACATATGAGTATACAAGCAGTGAACACAAGCCCGGTTTCTCCCCGATGGCGTCTTTACCACACGTCGTCACCTCCCAGAGCTGTTTTTAGTCTCCAAATGCCATGAGGCGCTGGCTCGCCAGCTGCCTCTGCCTACCTCGGTGCCATCAATAGGACTTGTCAGCGCAGTGGCCTTTGCTGTCTCCAAGGGGGCACAGAGGTCCACAGGCCTTCTGGATCCTTGCCCTGACAGCTCGTATCGCTCCCTCCCTTCTTTGGACATTCTTGTCTATCAGCTCCTCGAGAACTTCGATTATGTCACCGCATGCACACGTTCTTGCAATATTTAAAACAGCGGCTATGAAAATTACGTAATACCATTAGCACACTAGACGTTAAGTGGAATGTAAACTGTGTGCACAGAGATAAGAAAAAACACATATGCACATGAAAAATGACAGCCAAACCACGAGACTGCTGGCTGCGATTGTGGTAAGACTGTGGGTGATTTCTCTTCTCTTTTGATTGTCCAGATTTCCTGGTATGTGCTTATAATGAAAAAAAAAGTTTAAAATGTTTTTAAAATATGTCATTGTTTATCTGGCCCCTCTCCTGGGAGGCAGCAAAGCAGAGCATGCCAGTTACAAGAATGAGCTCGGAAGCTTCACTGTCTGGGTTCAAATCCCAGCTCTTCTACCTCATAGCTGCATGGCCCTCAGTGCGTTCTGTAAGGGATCTGTATTTCAGTTTCCTCATCTGGAAGTTGGGGCTAAAGAGCACACCTGTCTCATGGGGTGCTGTTGAGGATTAAGCAAGTTAAAATTTGTAAAGCACTTGGTGCCTACTACACAGTAGGTGCTACGTAAGTGTGTGTTAAATACAAGATATCTCATTGTGCCCTCTCCACTGAGGGCACTTTGGAAGGGAATGTGATACATAAACTGGGCAAACCTCATGTTCAGAGGGAACGAACTGGTGGAAGTTGCCAGAGATGGATTTGTACTCAAGATAATAAAGACCGTAACTCTGGAGCTGTCTCCTATCAAGCAGGCTGGAGGTGTGCTCGTCAGCAATTCAGCGCTAGATGGCTCCCTGTTATAAGTACTCTCTGATGCTTTATAGCTCATGAAGCGTCCCCACATAAGGCCCCTGGCAGAATTAAGTAAAGGAAAGATGGGCAATCCTCCCCCAGGACACAAAGGCCCAGAGCTAGTCTTTCCCTGCTTACACAGGATGAAGTCCTCTAGTGGCCAGGAGGTGACACTACTACTTTTTATGTGAATCCCAACACAGGACGCCCAACGGTTGGTTGCTGGCGACCTTTATTTTAGCTAGGTTTGGTTTTGCCAAGCACGTCAGGAGAGAATGCAAGTCTCCTTCTCTCCCCTTGCTGTGGCCAAAAGAGCTAAAACACATTTCCTGTGACTCAGCACCTGCATGTTTATGATACAGCCTACTTTATCAAACTGATCTCTAAAAAAGAGGTCCTTCCTCTGGGGGCATTTGATTGTGTATGTCACTTGTGGTTTGTATTATGTCTGCTTAGAGACAGAGGGTTTCTAAAAGAGATGGCTTAGAGTATGTTAGAGATGGGTAGACCCTAATCTAAATTCTCTCATTTTAATCCCTCCACTTTATAGATGGGGGAAATCCCAACGACATTTAGAATAGTGCCTGCGACACAGTAGGTACCTTATAAATACTTTATGAGTTTCATAGCAGCACTCTCCACAATAGCTGAAACATGGAAAGAGCCTAAGTGTCCATCATGGGACGAATGGATCAAAAAGATGTGGCATACTACATGGCAATGAGAAACAATGAAATCTGGCCATGTGTAGCAACATGGATGGACCTTGAGGGTGTTATGCTGAGCGAAATAAGTCAGGCAGAGAAGGACAAATATCATATGTTTGCACGTATAGGAGGATTAGGAGGAACCTGACGGAGGAACAAGGGGGAGAAGAAGGGCGGAAATGGTGGGGGAAAGGGAGAGAGGCAAACCATGAGAGACTCTTGAATGCTGACAAAAACTGAGGACTGATGGATGTGGGGGGGAGGGGGGAGGGGCATGGAGGAGGGCACTTGTGGGGATGAGCACTGGGTGTTATGTGGAAACTAATTTGACAATAATCTATTTGTAAAAATAAATAAATAAATAAATAAATACTTTATGAGAATTAGGTGTCCTTTTTTCTCCTTGTCATTACTTTAAGAATAGACCTCATCAAACACTCACTCAGACGACACATTGGCTGCTCTTTCTTTCTCAATGTGGCATCGGTAAAATGCCCACGAAAACAGGATGCTACATTAGGAATGATGTTCCTTTACCCTTATATTATTGTATGGCCGGGGGAAAGAAAAAAGCAGGAAGGAAGGGGAAGAAGAAAGAGATCAAACAAAGAATAGTCTAGCACAGAGCTCAAGAAACTTTCTGGAAAGGGCCAGAGGGTAAGCATTCTAAGCTTTCTGAGTCATGCAATCTTCCAGCCACAGACAATACATAAGTGAATGGGCATGACTGGATTACAATCAAACTCTATTTACAAAACAACCAGCAGGTTGGATCTGGACTGCCAAGCCTTCCTTGAATTCAAGAATGATGACAGAAACGGCAGAGGTGGTTAACTGATCATGATGTTCATCTACTGCCCAAGTCCAAAACTAAGTCCCAGGCCCTGATGGAGTGTACAACTTGAGAAAATTGGCTTAAGTTCTCCATGCTCCAGGATTTTTTCAACTTTAAAGTGTAGAGAGTTATACTACAAGCCTTGAGAGACTGTTGTAAGGATCAAACAAAACCACGCTGGCAAATGCTTAGTACAGTGACTGGTACTTGTAAGCGCACTGTAAATGCCAGCTGCCCCCATCATCACCTTCCCCACTGTCATCGTCTGAGTCAATTGACTGGCAGAACTGTGAGCGTTACATAAGACAACGGACATGAATGTGCTTTGCAAAGAGAAGGCATCTCGCACTGAAGTGCTCAAATGCGTAACAATATCCCATCCACTCTTTCCTCATGGATGGAATGCCAGGGGAAGCTGGATACATTCTTCTTGTGTTAGTGGAATAGTTAGGGAAATGGAGCCTCTGGAAAACTTAGGAGAAACACTGCAAGTGACAACTTACTGACTTGGTGAGGGCACCCCATAAAGAGCCAGGCTTGCATATTCTTGGCCCCTTTTCTGCCTCCTTTCAGCAACTTTGGGTCCCAATGACTCTATTGGGATCTGGTTGCTCAAAGATTTCTAAATACCTGAAGTCTTTTTTCAGGTCTGCTCCCCTATCTGTCATCTCCTGTCCCCTCCACCTGCTGATTTTGGGTCTTCATTATCTGCACCTAGTGCACTGCAAAAGCCCCTTAACTGGTCCCTGTGGTGCAGATGGAATTCTCCCTGTTCCATCATCCACCATCTACCCTCATTCTGGGTGATGCTTGTAAAGCATCGATCTGACTCTCAGGCTGTATGTCTGCATTGTAAAAAAAATGCACAGGAGGCCTTTCATGATATGGGTCTCCATCAGTTCATCAGGCCAAGTGCTAGTCCCTCCCATGCCCCTGTCCATCCCCAGGGGCACCTCCAGCTCCAGCAACATGCTCACCCTTCGCTCAGCTCCACGGGCTCCCCCACAGGAGGTCTCAACAGTGCCGCTGGTGTTCCGGAGCAGAGATCCCTGCCGCCGCCACACACACACTCTCACTCAACACCACAGTCTAAGAAATCTTCAAGACCAATTCCATCGTGCCTCAGGCATTGCCCGGAGCCCACGGCTCCCAGCCATCACCCCACATCACCTGCTCTCCCATCCCGAAAGAGCTTTGTACACACACTGCTGTGACCCAGTTTATTGTCCTCCCCAGTGTCCCAGTCTTCTCATGGGTCCTGCACATTTCACTGTCCATTCTCAGAAAAACTCTCTATTCTCAACCTCTTCCCTGAAGCTCCCCTTCACCTTGCCCTTCACTGAGATCTAGTTCTCTCCCAAACATTCTGCTTCCTCTTGTCTGCTCAAGGGTAGCTCTCCTCTTTCTCAAAGTCCTTATGGGGCTGACCCAGAGATGGTGGAGATATCCTCCCTACCATGTTCAGGAACTTCTCTTTCCTGGTTCCCTAAGAAAGCTTATGGATCTAGAAGTTCATGCCACTAGACTAGACCACCCAGCCCCTCCCTGTCCCAATACTATTGTGCTTTTCATTTATTAATGCATTTAAACCTCACAAAATCCCTTGAGGTAGGTATGATGATCATCCTCATTTCACAAATGAGGATACTGAGTCACCAAGAGGTTGAGCAGTTTGCCAAGGATCACACAGATAAGACTCAAGACTTCAGGGAACTGGCCCCAGAGTCTGGCCTCTTAACCATTCCACCCACTCACACCCAGATATGGTGGCACCTCTACTCATCCCCCTTCCTTGAAGACTTTAGCACCTGCCTCACTGACTCTCTTTCTAAAACCACTCCTGTCATAATGCTTAGCGATTTCAATTCCATGAAGACAATTCTCCCAGAACCCTTCTCACTTAGCTCCTAGGTCTCCTCGCCTCCAATTATCCTGTTCTTCATCCTATAACCTTAGTCAAATGCCTAGATCAGACCACTGGCAATAACTACATGCTATAGACTGAATGCTTTTGTCCCCTCAGAATCCATATGTTGAAGCCCTAACACCCAATATAATGGTATTTGGAGATTGGGCCTTTGGGAGGTAATTAGCATTGAATGAGGCCATGAGGGTGGAGCCCTATGAATGGGACTGGTGCCCAATGAGAAGAGACCAGTGAGCTTACTTGTGTGTTCTCCCATTCATCTTCTCCTTTCTGCCTCCTTTCCTTCCTCTGCCCCTCTCCCTCTCTCTCCTTCTCTCTCTCTCCCTCTTCACATGCACAAAGAAGAGGTCATGAGCACACAATGAGATACAGATGCCCTACAAACCAAGACCAGAATCCTCAGAATGAAACCTGCCTTGCCAGCACCTTGACCCTGGACTTCCAACCTCCAGAGCTGTGAGATATAAATGTCTACTGTGTGAGCCACCCCACCTGTGGTATTTTGTTATGACAGGCCTAACATTCTAATTACCTTTACTTTCTCTATAATCCCAAGGCACAGACCACTATCCTCAGCCTTTCCAATTTACACCCTCTATGAATCCAACTCCACTCATCTTTAAAATCCATCAGGACTTCCATCATTAATCCAACCACCAAGAGAATCCACCCACTTGCCTGGTGAGATTCCAGGGTCTTAAACCCCTTTCCTACGCCCTCAATCCCAGTGCCTGTAGTTCCTCTCTCTTCATTGCCTAGCAAAATGCAACTTGGTTAAGCCCACTCTCCTGCCCACACTGTGTCTGCTCCTAGCAGCTGAACATGGTGGAGACATACACCCAGCCATGCTGATGGGCCTCACTGAGACATCTCCTGGTCATACCCAGCAATCTCTCATTCCTCTCTCATTTCATTCAATCCTCTTAGCTGGGGACTTTTCTCTGGACCTTCTCTTCAAACTTCCAATGCCTACTCCCTCCTCCTCTCAACTGATCCCCTTGCCTTGGCACTGAGGAAGCAGAAGCAGTCCACAGAAAGCCTCCTCATGCAACCCCCACTGATTACTCATGTACCTGCATCCGGCCCATCATCCAACCTTCCTCTGTCACTTTCTCTCTACAAAAGCCAGCCATTCCCCTAGGCCATGGATGCCATCACCTCTTACCTCCTTGAGGTCAGTACCCCAGCAATTAAACTCCCTGGTTCCTACAGTATTGGGTTTCCCCTCACTGCTCAGTCTTCCCCATCATCCTACATACATGCTGTTCTTCCTTCTATCTTAAAAAAATACTTTTTAACTATGTTGATACCCACATTCCCCGAGGCCCGTATTCCTCTCCAGCTACTGCCATATTTCTTTCTTCTTCACAGACCAGATTTTCTGAAAGGTTCACTGAACTCAAATTGTCTTGTCTCTCCCCTCTCACTCTGAGGTCCACTCAGATCAGCTCTCAGCCTCGCAATTCCCCTAGAATGGCTCCTCCCAAGGCCACCAAAGGCCCCCAGGGTGTTCAATCCAGCAGTCAATGCCCAGTCCTCACTTCTTTAATCTACCAAGTAGCATTGACACAGATGACCACACCCTTCTCTTAAAATATAGCGTGATCCAAAAAGAATCAAACACTTTGAAAAATGAACTACTTGATAACTAGACTGTGTACAAACAAGGATTCAAAACTGGGGCGCCTAGGTGGTTCAGTCGGTTAAGCGTCCAACTTCAGCTCAGGTCATGAACTCGCGGTCCATGAGTTTGAGCCCCGCGTTGGGCTCTGTGCCGACATCAGAGCCTGGACCTGCTTTGGGTTCTGGGTCTCCCTCTCTCTCTGCCCTTCCCCTATTCGCACTCTGTCTCTCTCTCAAAAATAAGTAAACATTTAAAACAAGTAGTCAAAACTTATTCTTCAAGGGATTATCATAGTTCTTGCTATCGTCTTATGAATGTTTATGACGCGTGTCCATCCTGGAAAGTGTTTATCCATGGCTTGTGTGGCACGTTACAGTTAAATGACCGAAATGGCAGCCATGATACATGTTTTCATGTCCTCAAGGTTGGGAGGAAGAAGTGGCATAAACCAAGATTCCTGAGTCAGAAAATTTGTATTTCATTTACTGAATTACAGAATTCTTGTTATGTTCAACTTGTCTGTAATTGGCCTATACTTTCTCTGCTGGACTTCAGGGACACCGCGCTCACCAGATTTTCCTCCCACTTCTCTAGGTGTTCCTTCTCAGTGCCCTTCACAAGTCCCTCCTTGCCTTCCTGGCCTTGTGTGTCCAAGAGCCCCATCCATTTCTCCTCTTTCTGTCTATTCTCCTTGGTGAGCTCATCCATACTCCTGGCTTCAGAACCAACAAGCTCAGGTACACGCTCATATATCAACTACCCACTTGGCATTGCCACCTGGGTGACATCTTTTTTTAATGTTTGTTTGTTTAGAGAGAGGAAAGAGCATGACTCGGGGGGGAGAGGACAGAGAGAGAAGAGACAGAGAATCCCAATCTATGCTGACAACACAGAGCCCCAGGTGAGACATGATCTCATGAACTGTGAGATCATGACCTGAGCTGAAATTAGGAGTCAGATGCTTAACAGACTGAGCTACCCAGGTGCCCCAACCTGGGCAACATCTAAGAGCATCTCAAGGTCCTGATCTTCCTGCACACATAAACCTGACTTTCTCCCAGCCATTGCCCTTTTAGAAGGCGTCCTATTCATTCTTCAGTTACTCAGGTCAAAACTCTTAGAGTTCTTCTTGATGTCTTTCTGTCTCACACACCCCACGTCTAATACCTCAGGAAAGCCTACCTTCACAATATGACAACCTCTTGCCCCTTCACAAGTCCCAGCCCAGGCCAAGGAAGCTCTGTTTTTCACCTAGACTATGGCAGCAGCCTTCTCCCAGATTCCCTGCTTCTCTCTTCACTCTTGCATTACTTTCCTATGGCTGCCCCAACATACTTCCTCAATCTGGGTGGTTCAAAACAATAGGAGCTTATTATCTCACAGTTCTGGAAGGCAGAAGTACAAAATCAAGGTGTCAGCAGGGCCATGCTTCCTCCAAAGGCTCTAGGAGAGAATCCTTCCTCACCTCATTGGGCTTCTGTTATCCCTCCCTTGTGGCTTCAGCCCTCCAAAAATGGCCTTTTCCTCCATGTCTGGGTCTTCTCTTCTGTCTCTTTTAAGAACACTTGTCATTAGATGGGAATAGGTCCCACCCAGATATTCTAGGTTGATCTCATCTCGAGATCCTTAATTTCATCTGCAGGGACCCTTTTTACAAATAAGGTTACATTCACAGATTCTGGGGTGAGGATGCAGATATCATTTGGGGGGCCACCATCCAATGCACTAAACCTCTCTGGAGTCTGTTCTCCATAGAGCACCCAGTCAACGGCCTTTAAAACCATACATCACATTACGCCGTGTCTTAAAACTCTCTGTAAGCTCTCATCTCATCAGTGAAGTCAGAGGTTGTCACCATGACCGGGAAGACCCCTAGGTCATGGTCCCCACTAACTCTCTGACCTCACCTCCCACCCTCCCTCACTCCCTCTGCACTAGCCCTCCTGGCCACATCCCAGCTCTGGGGCTTTGTCCTTGCTATCCTCTCTGCTGCTCCCTCCATGACCCACTTCTTAAGTCTCTTCTCCACCATCACCTCCTAACACCCCTGCCACCCTCTATCCCCCTTACTTTGCCTTATTTTTCTTCATAGCATTTCTATACTCCTCCGTCATCATATTGCATATTTCTTTTCTGTCTGCCTCCTTTAACAGAATGTAAGATTCATGAGGTCAGGGGTTTTGTTTTGCTCACTGCATGCTATGGACTGAATGTGTCCCTCCAGATTCATATGTTGAAGCCCTAATCCCCAATGTGATGACATTTGGAGATAAGCCTTTGGTAACTGATTTAGATGAGGTCACGAGGGTGGGTTCCTCATGATAAGATTCATGCTCTTATAAGAAGAGACCACAGAACCTGCTCTTTCTCTCTTTCCACCATGTGAGGACACAGCAAGAAGGCAGCCATCTGCAGACAGCCCTCACTGGGAACAAAATGGGCCAGCACCTTGATCTTAGACGTCCCAGCCTTCAAAACTTTG
The DNA here is from genome assembly GCF_003009895.1 of Hyaena hyaena. Taxonomy (NCBI): domain Eukaryota; kingdom Metazoa; phylum Chordata; class Mammalia; order Carnivora; family Hyaenidae; genus Hyaena; species Hyaena hyaena. Next base: position 3,369,451 of record NW_024080734.1, on the reverse strand, counting down.
AGAAGTGTTTGTTATCTAAGCCACCCAATCAATAGTGTTTTGTTACCACCGCCCAAGCTAAGACTGACTGTGACATCTCCACTTCCCAGAACAGTGCTTGCGGGGTGATAGGTACTCCATACGTATTGTTAGTGAAAATGTTCCCACCGTCCTCTGGGAAGGGACTATATCCCACCTTAGAGGCACTGTGCTGCTTTATCAAAGCCATGGGAAGCAGCCTCGGGCTAGATTATGCTCTGGAATCATTGCTCACTCTGTGCACACATGCCTATGCTCATAAGCCATCTTGTGATGACACGACACCTCTGTCTCCTCCGCAAGAGGAGGAATTCTTCCTGGGATGAGTGGGAACTCCAGAGTAATGCTTTAAAATGCTTCCTCAGGTCTTTTGGGTAGCATAATTTGTCCCAGAGCTGGGATTTTATTACTGAGTGTTTCCAGGACTAGAGCAGACCAGCAAAAGACAACATTTCGTATGGCTGGGTTTCATAGTATAGGTTCTTTTACTTCCACATAACAGAAAACCCAAACCAAGGCTCAATCTTTACAGGAACTAAAGATTTTGGAGGCAGAACGGGCTTCAGGTATGGTCTGATCCAGTGAACAATGTCACTCAGCATCCATTCCTTCTGTTTCTCTATGGATCTACCCCAGCATCAGCTTCATCCTAAGGCTGACTCCTCTCACTGTCACAAGAGAGCTAACAGGGTTCATCTTCCTCACTTATATCTCAAGGGGGAGAGAGTTTCTCTTCCCCACCCCCCATCTTCAAAGAACTCCTGAGCTTCCTCTTATTGGAGCCAGTCACACCAAATTCCCAGTACTAAACCAATTCAAAGCAGCAATAATGACACTAATTGCTCTCAACCAATAAAGATCCACTTCTGGACCCAGGGTGGGGCCAGCCAAACCACCTGCTTGGAAATTTGGAGTCCTTTATAGGAAGGAAGAAGGTAAATGGAAGGTGACTAGTAATTCTCAGCGAAGTAGGCCTCCCAGAACTTCAAACCCTCCCAGGTGACTGCTGGCCCTGCCTCCACACAGGATTGGCTCTGGGCCCCTGTAGTCAAGTTATAGCTTTTATGAGATATGAGCGAACCTAATCAAGGCTTTGGAGTGCCTCTTTTATTTTTTTTAATTAAAAAAAATTTTTTTATTTATTTCTGAGAGAGAGAGAGACAGCATGAGCAGGGGAGGATCAGAGAGAGAGGGAGACACAGAATCTGAAGCAGGCTCCAGGCTCTGAGCTAGCCGTCAGCACAGAGCCCAACGCGGGGCTCGAACCCACCAACTGTGAGATCATGACCTGAACCGAAGTCAGATGCTTAACTGACTGAGCCGCCGGGGTGCCCCATAGAGTGCCTCTTTTAGAAACAAGTGGTGAGCAGGCCCAAGCATACAATTAAGTACTGAATTTTTCTATAAACACACACGCACAGATACACACAGAACAGGGCATGGCATTAAGTCCTCCGCATAGATCCCTTTCCCACCAGCCTGTCTTGGGCCGAAAGACTTCTGGTTAGAGAATGTGCCAAACAATGGATGACATGTTCCATCATAATTGAAGCAGATTCTCGGCAGCAGCTTTGCCCTCTGTACAGCAAGGAATGCCTTCATGTGAGGGCATATCCATGTATGTGGCCCCACAGCATCAGTCTTGAGGCTTCTTGCTCTCTTTACTCTCCACCTCACTCTCTTTCCCTCTGCAAGATTAACAGGGACTAAATGCTAAGGAAATCTTGGCTCTGTTGAAGGTGTTCCAGGCAAATAAATAAGCTTCCCATTTGAAAGTGATTTAAGAATCTCAAAAAGCTTTCTTACCTCCTATTACCTTTCCCATGAGTCTGCCTGGAGGCTAAAATTTCCACATCGGTCAAGCCTTTGGATTTGGGGTCTTGAAGATGCAAGAAAATTATCTCTTGAGTAAGTCATTACCAGCCACTGACCCCTAGGGGTGTTAGGGCCTTGCAGAGATGAAGCCCTGCATGTGCACATCTTAATGAGAGGAAAAGAGGGCTTTGTGTAAAGACCAGACCAAGCAATATCTTAAGGAGCCAGCAAGCGGGCAGAGTGAAGACCCTGAATTTGTGATGGAAGGACAACCAGCATCAAGCGCTTCTTGCGTCTCAACTGGGAGGCCCTTGGCTTCTTTTATCAAAGTGACGGAAGGCAGCATGGGCTGTGCTTAAGTTCTAGAGTCTGACACCCTGGGTCCAGACTCCAGCTCTGCCTCTAACTAACTGTGTGACCCTGTGCAAATCTTTTCAACTCTCACCTGCAAAGACAGGATAATAACAAGGACTTGTGGGAGGATGCTATAATATAAAATGCATATACGATATTATTAGTAGTATAGTACAATATATATTTGTATATATAATACTGTAGTATAATACATAGTATACAATACTGTATATTCCTTTACATATTATACCATATAACGTATATCATAGTATACTATAAAAGCATAATATACTACACAGATACTATATAATATATACTGTTATACTATATTATGTAGAATAACATAAAATGTATACATGCATATTATGTATAATACATAATGTATATGTATATATTATACATTATACTATGCTATACAATATTATACTATATATTGTAGTATACATTATACATAAGTACATATATTAACTATACATTATGTGTGATACTATACACATATGTTATATATTATTCTATACTTATTTATATACTATACTATATATAAGTTTATATACACTATGCTGCATATGACAGTATAATATGGATAATAAAATACAATAGCAATATAATAATACTATTATTAGTATATTGTGTAATACATAATAATAGTAATAGAATAAGAATAACCTTGTAGGGTTGTTGGTGGAGTTAGTTACATACTTGACAAAGACTGAGATACTGATCTCATTTCCCCATGCCCCTGTGGTAGTGTTATACATCCAACCCCCAACATGGCTTCAGGGGATATGGAGGAAACTTCCCTGCCTCTGACTTGACCATGGCACTTGGCTTTAACCAATGAGATGCTGGCAATAGTTTAAAATATGACTGCATATTTTGACATTGCCTGCATGACTGACACTGCCTTCTTGTGATCCTGACTCGGCCCAAAGAACCAGCTAGTGTAAGGAGGATGGGCATCATGTGGAACAGACCTGGACCCAAACTACAGCCAGAGCCCAACACAGCCAAGCCCCATGTAGATCAAGCAAACCCCAGATGATCTGCAGATGTGTGAGCTGGACACTCGAGATTCCATGTCTGTTTATTACACAGCCAAAGCTGAGTGCATAGTAAACACTCGATAAACACATGCTTTTCACATTATGATTACTGGCGTGAGAAATTGCACGTGGCTCATACAACCAGGGTATTCATTTGGAATATCAGGTTTGTGATATTTGCTCTCACAGTAAAAAGCTGCACTGCCAGCTCTCAAAGGTCTGTTTGGGATCTGAGCCAGCAGGCATCCCAACATGTGGCTGACCAACAGAATCATGAACGCACTCCCCACTCTGACCTGCACTGCTGATTGTCACAAGTTCTCCACTGCACCACCACACTCACCACTCACCAATGTGTGCAATGTCTATCAAGTACCTTCAACATCTGCTAGACAAGAGAACAAGCCCAGTCCACAGGGCAGACAAGGCTGAGCCTTCAAGGGGCTGCATCACAATAGGGGAGACAGGTGACAAACATACACAGAAACAATTAAGTAGAGACTGGTGAGAGCTGCAAGGGCAATAAACAGGTGAGAAGCCAAGGGGCAACTGGGGATGCCACTTTATCTACTGGTCAAGGAGGAGGGAATGGCAAGTGCAAAGTACAAAGTGTCCAAGGAGCCAAAAGGAGCCATGTGGCTCTAGAGGGGTGCGTGAGAAAAGAGAAGGTTGAGAGGGAACAGGGGTCCGAGGAGGACAGACAACTTACACGTTGAGGCAAGAAGTGTGGATTTTATTCCCAGGGCAGTGAGACGCACTGAATTATTGTTGAGATAGGCAAGTGTATTAGTCAGGGTCCCCCAGAGAAAAAGAACCATTGTGTATCTATACCTATATCTGTATTTATATCTGCATATCTATAACTGCATGGATTTATTATCAGGAATTAGTTCATACGAAGAAGTCCCACAGTCTGCCATTTGCAAGTTGGGGACCCAGGAAAGCTGGTGATAGAATTTGGTCTGAGTCTGAAGTCCTAAAAACCAGGGGAGCCCTAAAGGCTAGGTTTAAATCCCAGCCTGAAGGCAGGAGAAAAGGAGCTGAGATGTCTCAGCAGTCAGTAAAATTTCTCCTTCCTCTGCCTTTAGCTCTCTCTATTCAGGCCCTCGGTAGATTGGACGCTGTACACCCATACGGGGGTGGGTCATCTACTTAACTGAGTCTTCAGATTCAAATGCTAATGTCTTCTGAAAACATCCTCACACCCCACCCCACCCCCACTAGAAATACTGTTTAATCTGGATACCCATGGGCAGTCAACACATACAGTTTGCAAGTCTACCCCTTATCACCTTGGCCTCCACCCACATATCCTTAAATCATTCTCCCCAATAAAGACATCACCAATAACATAATTCCACCTAACATGATACAAATACCCTGTCTACAACCAAAACTGCACCAACCCTTCCCCCAAAGAAGAGATAAAACCCTTCTGTGGTGTTTACTCTTCTTCTTGATATCCTGTAACTTAAACCTGTGATATAAAATTCGCAATACTTAAGGACTATGATATAAGGTCAATACATCTTATGTTATATGATAAGGGAATAAGGTAAAGAAGAAAACAAAGACATAACAAATATATTTGAGATACATGTCAGACAAATAGATACATACATGTTTATAACAAAATAAGGAGAAAATACTCATGACAATTTTACTGCCCGTTTCTGTAACGTCACATGATCATCACTGGTATTTACACCTTCCTTCTCCTCCTCCTCCTCTTCCTTCTTCTCCTTTCTCTTCACATTCTTTATTCCCTTTGCCTTCAATTGGCTGTGGTTCTTTACCTGGTGGGGTGACTCAAACCTTCATTTGTAAATGGTCTGGGCCATGAGTAGTCCTGCCTGGATTGAGCTGTTGTGGTTTTCCACTGGCCTTACTCACAGAGCATGGTAAGGGATCTCCTGTATTCCAGATATACTCTTCCTTCCCTCCGTTATGGGGTAGTAGTACAATTTCTCCTTGGTAGTCAGAATCAATCACCGAATCCAACACCATAATTCTCTTCTTGATTCAGAAGTATGAGGAGCCCAAAGTGGTCAGGTAGCAGTCTTAACTTCCACAGTTCAATGGAATCATTTCTGTGTCTCCTGGTAGAAGTATTCCTTCCTCTGGAACAAAGACCTCTAAGCCAGTAGAGCACAAAGTTGTGGGAATAAGAAGCAAAAATATTACTAGTGGGTCCTTAGAAGTAATAGTGAGAGGTGCCATTTCCAATTCTATCCCTTGATTCCTGCACCTGTGACTCCAGATTATTAAAGAAACAGTACCACATATTGGATGCTGATTCAGACCATATCCAGCCTTCTGAAGAACCTTGCCTCAGGCCTACAAGGTATTGCCACCTACCTGGCACTGTAACTGAGTCTTCAAGTGGCCATTCTATAAATAGTGTTGCTTCAGGATGATAAGGAGCATGGTAATACCAGTGAATTCCATGAGTATGGGCCCATTATCATACTTCTTTCGCTGTGAAGTAAATACCTTGATCAGGGTGGTGCTGTGTAGAATGATGATGGATAAAGCATTCTGTAAAGTCCTTGGATGGTAGTTTTAGCAGATGCATAGTATGTAGGGAAGGCAAATCCATATCCAGAATGTGCAATCCAGTAAGGACAAAATGCTGCCCCTTCCACGATGGAAATGGTCCATCATAATCAAATTGCCACCAGGTAGCTGACTTACCAACCACCCTGGGGAATGGTGCCATATTGGGGGCTCAGTGTTGGTCTCTGTTGCTGGCATATTGGGCATCCAGTAGTGACCACAGCCAAGACAGCCTTGGTGAGTTGAAGACCATGTTGCTCTGCCCATGCACAACCTCTACCCCTGCCATCAGAGCCACTTTGTTCATGAGCCCATTGGGAAATGACAGAGGTGGCCAGAGAAAGATGCTGACTGGTATCCATAGAACAGATCGTCCCATCCATCTGGTTATCAAAATCCTCCTCAGCAAAGGTCACCCTTTGGTGAGCATTCACAAGGGACACAAGTATCTTCGTCTTCATGGTTTTTGCCCATTGAGAAGTTTATCCACATAAGTCTTCCCCAAATTTCTTTGTCACCAATTTTTCAATCACATCCCTTCCAAGTCCCTGACCATCCAGCGAAACCATCGGCACTGCCCATGAATCCACAAATAATTGTATATTTGGCCACTTCTCCTTCCAAGCAAAGTGAATAACCAGGTACACTGTTCAAAGTTCTGCCCATTGGGAGGATTTCCCTGCACCACTATCCTTCAAGGATATCCCAGAAAAGGGCTATAGGGATTACAGCTATTTACTTTAGGGTTTTGCCTGTATATTGCGCAGGACCATCTGTGAACCAGGCCCAAGTCTTCTCTTCTGTCGACTGATCATAGGAGCTTCCCATGGGGCTACAGGTAGATGCTGGGAGAGAGAAGACAGTGTAGCATAATGTGGACCATTGGCATTTCAGCCACTTCATCATGTAACTTACTTGTGCCTTCAGGACCTGCTTGGGCCCAGTCACATCCACACCACTTCTATTTTGATAACAAAGTGTTGCAGGGCATGCCCAGTTTTATGGCTTAGTGGGTCAAATAACCCCCAGTTTATGATGGATACCTCAGGTCCTACCTTCATTGGCGGGCCATGGTTACATATCTAGTCTCTACTAAGACCCAGTAGCAGTGTAAGAGCTCTTCCTCAAAAGGGAAGTAGTTATCTGTGGAAGATGGCACAGCATGCTCCAACTGCCAAAGGCCTGTGCTGTGGTTCACCTGGAGGGCCCTGCCACAGGCTCCCAACAGCACCCCATCTGCCACCGTCACTTCAAGCACCGCTTCATCCACTGGATCATCTCCCCAAGTGGTGGGGCAGCTCACACAGCAGCCCGAACCTACTGCAGAGCCTCCTCTTGTTCTACTCAAAACAAGCAGTTTTGGGGGGTCACTTAGTAGATGTGCCACAGCAAATAGCAATACACCCAAACGAGGAATGTGTTGCTTCCAAAATCCAAAGAAGCTCACGAGGCATTGTGCCTCTTTCTTGGTTGTAGGACAGGCCAGGTGTGACAACTTGCCCTTCACCTTAGAAAAGATATCTCCACACGCCCCCACAACACTGGACCCCTAGAAAGCTCACTGACTTGGAAAACCCCTGAAATCTAGGTAGATCTATTACCCACCCCCGATACACAAATGTCTTACCATAAGTCTAGAGTCTTTGCTGCTTCTCACTCACTGCCATCAGCACAGTGTCATCAATGTGATGGCCCAGGGGGATGTCTTGTGGAATGGAAAGGCAATCAAGACTAAATGTCGACATGGGGAGGGGGCAGGGTGGAGAGCCAATGTGCCCCGGGGGTGGGCCAGTGAACATGCCCTGCTGGCCTCGCCAGCTGAAAGCAAACTACCTCTGGAGGGGCTGGTGGACAGGGAAGGAGGAAAAGGCATGTGCTGCCCGAATAGCTGCATACCAGGGCCAGGGGAGGTGTTCATTTGCTCAAGCAATGAAACCAATCTGGCACTTGAGCTGCCATCAGAGTCCCTGCCCGGTGAAGCTTGTGATAATCCACTGTCATTCTCCAGGACCCATCTTTCTTCTGCATGGGCCCGACAGATGGGTTGAATAGGGTGGGGGTTACTGTGCCAGTGAACTTGACACCTAAAACTAACCACTACAGGCAGCTGAGATATTAGTCCAGAGGGAGCCTCATGGACAGAAACGTGGGCATCAAGGAGAAACCACTGAAGTGTTCAGAGATAGTGTGGAGGCCTCTTCATAATGAAGACAAGCCTAGGAAAGAGGTGAAGTCTCCTGCCAGGGTTACCAATCCGTATGGAATAGGGCTAATGTGTCAGGGAGAGGAGGGATAGGTTTTCCTCATAGGAAATGGGGCTATGTCATCACTAAGAGAAAAGTGTCAGTCATGGTGTTATTTTCCATGGCCTGCATGGAGCTAAGGGGTGTTTGCCCCTAGAAAATTCACAAAAAACTAACCGCAGGTCATAAGGAGAGAGTGAATTGTGGGTGAAATCGCCCGCAAGTGATGACTACTGTGTCCCCATGGCAATTTAGCTCAGCTGGAACCACCTTTCCCAGAATTCTCTTCCACGTATGCCTGATTCTGGGCCACAGGAGAAACTCATGCAAGATCTGGAAGGCAGACGTGAAGCTGCAGCCACAGTCAGGCTCCGAAGGCAGTGTGGGGTCAAGGGCTGCCCAAGTGCATGCTCACCCGCCCCGCTGGCGTGAGGCAGCGGGCAGCGTGGGGTCTCCTCCTCCAGCTTCTCTGACTCCTGGGCCAAGCAGAGTGCCCCACAGCCAAGGGCACCAGCTTCTCCTGCACGACACCCACATCCTGGAGGCGGGATGTTCCAAGGTGGATGAGACGGGTAGGGCCCCAGCTTGGCCTTGGAGGTGCCATGCCCTCCTCATGGGTCCCAACCAGCCCTTCAAGTCCAGTCCATCCTTGTGGGTCCCAGCTTTCCCTGGCTTCCCCCACTTCACATCCACCTTCTCTCTGCAACTGCCAGCCCTGCTGACTTCAGGTCCAGCACCGGAGCCAGAAGCAACAGCCTTACGGAGCGTTCATTGCACCGGTTCCCACAACTGCAACAAGGTCAGGTCTCTGAAAGTATCATCACTCTAGAGCCTGGAGCTTCTGCTCCTCTGATGCACTTTGTCTGGTTTAAGCCCTCCTTCCCGGGAAACCCCTCTGCCTGGGCAAACCGGGGTGGTTGGGCACTCCAGGTAATGCTGAACTATGCAGCTGAACGTGGGTGGGGGGGGGAGAACCTGGCTTCTAGCGCTGATGGGAAACAGTGAGAATTCAGAGCTATCTGCTCATGGTATCTGCGGAGGGCTCTGCCCCTGGGACGTCAGGAACAGGATGGGTCTGCGCGTGGTGCCTGGTCAGGGAATCGTTCCTCTGTGATCCGTTTTACGAAAAATAAGACAAAGTATGCATTTGTTTCTCCCTTGGGAGCCTTCTTTCAAGTGGCTTTCCAAAGTCTCTTCCAGTTGGGACCCTCAACACATGAAGGAGTCCCACGTCCTGCTACAGCTTCTGCAGCTGCCTCAGGCTAGCGGGGAATGAGCAGAGAGGGAAACCAGGGTCTGAGCAGCACCCTGAGTCATTGTCAGAACCTGCATGTCCTTCCTCACCTTGGGCGAAGAATGGGGACTGAGGTGTGACCCTCTGGGGATCTGATGACCCGTCCAATCCTCCACCCAGCTTTAGTGTCACCTCCTGTCACTGCTCACAGTCTGCTCCCAGTGCATCAATTCTGTATCTCCTGGAATGCACGACTCCACCTCATGTGCCTGTCTGTTCTTGGAGGGTCAGTCACGCTTCACCTCCTCTGAAAGCCTGCCATCACCCCCAAAACTGAAGCCCCAAAACCCTGGCCCCAGATCCATTCACATGTTCTGCACATCTCCAGTGACTATGACCTTGGTTTAACATAGTCGGACTGCACAACATTCTCCCCACTAGATTCTAACCCCTCTGATGTCAGGAAGTGCCTTTCCATCCATATGCCAGCACCTCACACCACACTTAGCCCAGAGGAGACACCACATCAAACATGCTTGCAGGAGAGGGGGAGAGCGATGGTCTTAGGGAGTGGGGCAGAACGATCTGACACATTTGAGCTCAAACGCTAAACACACATTCTCCAGGGCATTTCAGATCAAAGGAGAGAGTGAAAACCCACCAAGCCCTCATATGCATCCCATCCTACCACACGAGCATACAAGGTCACTCCGAGGAGTTGAAGGAGATGTAGCAGCAATGAAGGAAATGCCTTTAGATGCACCATAGAATCAATTTCTGCGATTCCATGTATGTTTGCTACAGGTGACATTTTAAAAGTACAGCCAATTTATTATTTTTTAATATTTTCATGCTTATTTTTGAGAGAGAGAGACACAGAGCACAAGTGGGGCTGGGGCAGGGAGAGAGAATCCAAAGCAGGCTCCAGTCTCCAAGCAGTCAGCACAGAGCCTGACACGGGGCTCAAGCCACGAACCGCAAGACCATGACCTGAGTCGAGGTTGGGATGTTCAACCAAATGAGCCACCCAAGCACTCCGAAGTACAGCCAATTTATGATGGTCCACACCAGTGTACTTATGTGAAATAGTGCAGCTATTTGGAGACATAAAACATCAGGTGTCAGTTCCTGCCACAGAGGTGGGGAGGGGGGTGAAGGGCTTCTGCTTCCCGTGGCTCCAGGTCAAGCCTTAAAGCCTGGTGTGCCGGCCCCCCACATGTCCACAGCAGGGAAGTCCCCCTTCCTCCCCTGCAAGGCCAAAGTTCCCTCCTCTCAGAAGCCTTGCTCAGACCCCCCTGACGGGAGTGAACTTGATTTTCTGAGTGTGTGAGGCACTGGGAAAGCAGCGTATGACTGTACAGAACACAGAGTACAGTCCACTGGCTAGAGTTGACTTTGAAGCCAGTCGGCTGGGATCCCAATCTCCGCTTCCAACTTACTCTCTGTGTGCCTGTAAACGAGGCACCTGCCTCTTGACTCAGCATCCTCACCTATAGAACATGGAAAATAACAAAACCTCCCTCTCAGGGGTGCTATACATATACATGAGTTAATATGTACAAAATAGTAGGAACAGAGCCAGACTTGGAAGACACACGATGCTTGTAGCTGCTTTTAACATTACTATCATTGTTATCACTTCTCTTAGGATGCAGATCACATCCTTTCTTACAGGATGTGATCTTCCCACTGTCGCGCTCTAGACCAGAGGTGTCTCAAGAAATCACTGATCCGAATCTTTCTTTGGCTCTGGGCACTGTGTGGCTCACACCAAGTAAGTATAATTTGATAAATATTCCCTCAATGAACATGCAGGTGCATTATGGAGAAGACACTCCCTGCCCCACCGCCCACACAAGAAAAACAAAATCTTGACACTACGAATATTCAACAATTCTTTTCCCCCAAGGAACTTGGGCCAAGACAGCCTCCATGTGCAGCGGCAGCAGGCCCAGGCTGGCTTTTTAGGCTCCAGTCCTCCTTGCTGTGTGTGTGTGTGTGTGTGTGTGTGTGTGTGTGTGTGTGATAACACTCCTAGCCCCTGCAACTTCCTTTCCCACAAACAAAGGAGATGGGCCATGTGGAAGCAAGACGGCAGAAATGACGGGCTCACAGTCAGCTGACTGAATAGGAAGGGCATGGCGGGGCAGAGGGGCCCGCTGCCAGATGCCGGCTCTGCTGCCTTACTGGCTCTATGGCCCTGGGCATGTCACTCTGAGTCTCTAGGCCTCAGTATCCCACATCTAGTAGATGGGACTCAGATACCAGCCTCCGGTCTTGGGGAGAAAGAAGTGAGCTTGCAAACGGAGTGCATGGCATGAGGCCTGGCACATGCCAGACGCTCCCAGCCCTGGGCTCTGAGGCCTGGGAGACTTCCTGTGTCTGAATCCCGTGTCTGTGCCCAACATCAAAGCCCCTAAGGGCAGAGGAAGCAGCTTGTTTAGATTCACTTGGGTTTACTTTCCCAACGGCCCAGGACACTGCCATGGGCAAGCCATCAGCACTCCACAAATACCTCAGAAAACTTGGGGCATCTCTCGCCTCTTCATAGAGAGGGAAGCTGAAGTGATTGGACCGTGGACTCAGGACTAGAGTTCAGGTTTCCTGACTCCAAGTCCAGAGTTGGATATACGCAAGACGTGGCTCTCACAGCCAGTGGCCACTCACAAAAGGGCAAGTCATGTCTGAGTGTGCAGGGTCCTGATCTAGCTGGGTGTGAATGACCAAGTTTTCGAGATGGAAACTCTACAGTTTCCCCCAGGAGCCTGGGAGAGACATGGGGAGGGATGGATGTGGGAACAAAAGCCCAGGATTGTTCCTAAGAGACAGAAAACGTTGGGCGTTCCAGAATAATCCAAAATAATAACTCCACTGAGTATGCTATATGGCCTGGAGTAGGCATGGACCCCAGTTCTTTTGCACACACACACACACACACACACACCCAGCTTGCCACTGCCCAAGGGCAGCCCAGCATGGATGGACCTTGAGGGCAGTATGCTAAGTGAGATAAGTCAGACAGAGAAAGACAAATACTGCATGCATCACTTACACATGAAATCTAAAAAAGCCAAAAACTCATTAAAACAAAGCAGAATGGTGGTTACCAGGGGCTGGCGATGGTGGAATTGGGGAGATGTTGTTTAAAGGTACACACTTGCAATTAGTAGGTATGTAAGTTATAGATGTAATGCACAGCATGGTGATTACGGTCAACAATTGCATTATGAGCTTCAAAAATCCTACGAGATTCGATTTTTATGGCTCTCCCTAAAAAGAAGAAATAATTATGGGAATAGAGGGGTTAGCTAATGCTATGATGGTCATCACACTGCAACATGTAAATGTATTGAACCAATAGGCTGTACACCTTAAACTTACACGATGTTACATGTCAATTCTATCTCAATAAAATAGATACCCATGTAATGAGGATACACTGGGAGTGATAGACACCATTCACAGAATTCCCTGAGGTCCACAGGAATCCAGAGGCAGGAGAGACCCCACGGACATATGAGAAGACAGAAATAATCATGATGAGAACAACTCTGCCTTCAACTTGACAGTAAATCCCCCCATTCCCTTTCTTCTCCATTCACTCCACTCCATCTGCCACCACGGCATTGGCACCCACCCTCACCATCAACTCAGGCTGTGTTGGGCCACATGCAACTCATGGCCTCAGCCGCCTCCACTGTGAAGTGGGAACATTACCCTGAAGGTGAGAGGCTGAGCATGATCAACAGGACACCTGGTAAGGCCACCCTGTCCCCAAGGATTGCCCATGGGCCCCTGCACTGCCCCGGAGTGGGAAAAGGGTCCTGACCAGAGGTGGCATTTCCCAGGCCAGGTAGCTCCCCCAGGCTCAACTTGACACGACAAGAGAAGCCTGGCCAAACGTGTCCTCCACCAATAGGAATCTGAGCCCAAACGTCCAGAGACAATATGGCAGCAATTGCTGGGAGGGGAGCCGAAAGGGTCTGAGAGGGAGAGCTGGGTTACAGGGCCTCGTGACAAACACAGACCACGGGCAGAGGGGAGGGGGAGGACTGCCAGACAGATGTCAGGGGGCAAAGAGCAGACAGGCAGTGAGAGGCAGACACATCATGGAGGCAGTACCAGACCACAGAGGCTTCCAGGCTCCTCTCTGAAGAACTGGGGTCCTCTGTATTCTTCACCACCCACCCCACCTTTTAGGGCCTTGATCTCCAGCTCCAGTACCCAGAAGCTTCTAAGGCCTCCTCTGCTGACAGCTGCACACTGACCGATGTCTTACAGGAGGTGGCCCTGTGATCTCTCACCTCTTAACAAGGCGGGGAGGGTACGCCTTCATTTCAGGGGCTTCATTTCTTACTGACAACATTTTCAGACCCAGGAATTCAAAATCTATCCCAGCAAGACTACTTTCTTGGACATCTAAGTCTGTCCTCTCTCCTCAACAAGCTAAGGAGCCAAGAATCATTGTGTCCTGTGAAAGTATCTCCGAAGATAAGAAACCAAGAAGCCCAAATGAAAAGCTGGATGAAAAGTGTTTCTTTGGGGGCGCCTGGGTGGCTCAGTCGGTTGAGCACCCAACTTCAGCTCAGGTCACGATCTCATGGTTTCTGAGTTCAAGCCCCGTGTCGGGCTCTGTGCTGACAGCTCTGAGCCTGGAGGCTGCTTCAGGTTCTGTGAACCCTCTCTCTCTGTCTGCCCCTCCCACACTCACACTCTGTCTCTCTCAAAAATAAACAAACATTAAAAGAAAAATTTTAAGTGTTTCTTTGGCTACAAGGTAACAGACAGACCAGTTGTGAGTGTGTACCTGTATGTGTGTATGTGCACATGTGTGTATCTCTAATACATTAACCCTGTTTCATCCTCTAGAGCCTTTAAGCTTGGCCACTGAGGAATCCTGAGGGTGCGAATATTAAAGAATGATGGTCACCTTGGGGAGAAGAGCAAGGATTGTCTGTCAGAGGGCATGAAGGAACCTTCTAGAGTAATGTAAATATTCTATGTCTCTACCTGAGTAGCGGCCCCATAAGCTAAAACATGTGTAAATCTTCAAGCTGGATATTTAAGATTGGTGCATCCTACCCAGCAACTCCAAACCTAGTTATATTTCCAAAACAACTGAAAGCAGGGACCCAAACAGATATGTCCACAGCCATGTGCACAACAACATTATTCACAAGAGCCCCAAACTGGAAACAAACCAAGTGTCCATCGATAGATGAACAGGTACACAAAAAGTAGTATATGTATATACAATGGAGTACTATTCAGTCTTATAAAGGAAGTAAATTTGGACACGTGCTATGCCATGAATAAATCTTGAAGACATTATGCTAAGTGAAATAAGTCTGTCACAAGAAGACAAATCCTATACGACTCCAGAAAATAGAGTGGAGGCAGGGGCAGCAGTAAGGAGAGAATGTAGAGGGACTGTTTAATGGGGAGAGAGTTTCAGTTTTAGAAAACGATATTTTAGCATTATCTAATGCCACTGCATCGTGTACTTACACATGGCTAAAATGCTAAGTACCGTGTTTTAGTGTATTACCACCCACAGAAAGATTATAACACTTTACATACGCATGTTACACCTCAATTTAAGAAATTGGCCCCACAACGCTGAGAGTCCTAAATATGTTTTTCAGTCAGGGAGCACATGAGGTACTTGGCTGGGCAGATCCCAGATTCACAGGCTCGTGAATCCAGAGACCAGAAATAAAGACACACACACCCCGCCCGCCATGAAGCAACCCCTCTCCAATAAGCCAGTAAATCCAGCACTGCTTGGACTGAGAACAGTCTCCTTCCTACAATGGAGAGTCACAGCCGCTGAGCTCTCTTTACCAGCATAGCTCCAAGAGCCGAACGATCCAGATAACTTAGGACTGGTGTCCCTCCTGAGTCCGTGCTGGCCCCTGGGTGCCTATGGAGCCGCTCCACCTGCAGAACACATCCAAGCTCCCTGTCTACAAAAAGCAACTACCTCAGAAGGTGTGGCTCAAAGCAGTAAGGACAAAACCTCCCAAATCCAATGAAGAATTTAATCCCACCGGGCAACAGGGAGCGTGGATGGGAACCGTCCCCTCCATCCTTCCTACTGTGAACCAGAGCAGAGGTCTATGACACCAACTTTCCACCCTGCGTCCACGCTGTCCTACCCTGCTCCTCCAGGTAAGCTAGAACATGTTTGTGACAAAGATCCCACATTGTATTCAATAACATCAACTGCCTTTGAACGGCAGTGGGCATGTTTCCACAGACTGTGGATTATCAAGTGTAAAGCATCCTTTGAGGTCACCTTACCAGATACCTTTCTCACCCCTCACAAAAAGGGTGAGACTATTGGCACATAGTGGCAAAGACTATTGGTTTTCAGAGTTAAACTGCCCTGAATTTCAACTTGACTTTGACACTTATCAGATGTATGCTCTTTTTTTTTTCCTTTTCAAGTTTTGATTTAAAGCTAGTTAGTTAACATATAGTGCAATATTGGCTTCAGGAGTAGTACTTAGTGATTCATCACTTACATACAACATCCAGTGCTCATCACAAGTGCCCTCCTTTATACCCATCATCCATCCACCAGCCACCTCCCACCTCCCTCCATCACCCTCAGTTTCTTCTCAATAGTTTATAGCAAATCAATAGAGTCTCTTATGATTTGCTTCCACATATGAGTGAAATCATATATTTGTCTTTCTCTGACTTATTTTGCTTAACATAATACGCTAGCTCCTCCCATGTTATTGTAAATGGCAAGATTTCATTCTTTTTGATGACTGAGTAATATTACAAACACACACACACACACACACACACACACACACACACCACACCACACCACACCACACCTTCTTTATTGATTCATCAATTGATGGACATTGGGTTCTTTCCATAGTTTGGCTATTGTTGATAATGCTACTGTAAATATTGGGATGCATGTGCCCCTTCAAATCTGTATTTTTGTGTCCTCTGAGTAAATACTTAGTAGTGCAGTCTCTGAGTCATAGGGTAGTTCTGTTTTAAGCTTTTTGAGGAACCCCTATACTGTTCTCCAGAGTGGCTGCACCAGTTCGCTTTCCTACCAACAGTGTAAGAAGGTTCCCCTTTCTCCACATTCTCGCCAGCATCTGTTGTTTCCTGTGTTGTTAATTTTAGCCACTCTGATGGGTATGAGGTGGTATCTCACAGTGGTTTTGATTAGTACTCCCTTGATGATGAATGATGTTGAGCATCTTTTCATATGTCTGCTAGCCATCCATATGTCTTCTTTGGAAAAATGTCCACTCCTGTCTTCTGCCCATTTCTTAACTGGATTATTTATTTTGGGGGTGTTGAGTTTGATAAGCTCTTTATAGGTTTTGGATACTAACCTTTATCCAATATGTCATTTGCAAGTATCTTCTACCATTCCATAGACTGCCTTTTAGTTTTGTTTCCTTCACTGTGCAGAAGCTTTTTATCTTATGAAGTCTCAATAGTTCATTTTTGCTTTGGTTTCCCTTGCCTCTGGAGATGTGTCTAATAAGAAGTTGCTACAGGCAAGGTCAAAGAGGTTACTGCCTGTGCTATCCTCTAGGATTTTGATGGTTTCCTGTCTCACATTTAGGTCTCTCATCCATTTTGAATTTATTTGTGTGTATGGTGTAAGAAAGTAGTCCAGTTTCATTCCTCTGCATGTTGCTGTCCAGTTTTCCCAATACCATTTATTGGAGAGACTGCCTTTTTTCCATCTGTCAAAGTTTAGTTGACCACAAAGTTCTGGGTCCACTTCTAGGTTTCCTATTCTGTTCCAGTGATCTATGTGTCCAGTTTTGTGCCAGTACCATACTTTCTTGATGCCTCCAGCTTTGCTTTCTGTTTAAGGATTGCTTTGGCTATTCAGGGTCTCCTGTGGTTCCAGACAAATTTTAGGATTGTTTGTTCTAGCTCTATGAAAAATGTTGGTGATATTTTGATGGGGATTGCATTAAATGTATAGATTGCTTTGGATAATACAGGCATTTTAAGAGTAATTGTTCTTCCAACCCATGAACATGAATGTTTTTCCATTTTTTTGTGAGTCTTCTTCAATTTCTTTCTATAGTTTTCAGAGTATAAATCTTTTACCTATTTGCTTAGGTTAATTCCTAGGTATCATATTGGTTTTGGTGCAACTGTAAATGGGATCCTTGATTTTTTTCCCCTCCTCCTCTCCTCTTCCTCCTCCTCCTTCTTTTTCATCATCATCATCACCAATATCATGATGAAGCTAAAGCCCAGGGAGATGAAGGGTTTGTGTGAAATCACACAGCTGTAACCTGTGGCAAAACAAAGTCCCACACATCAAACAGTGGGCTTTTCCATTTCATCACCCTGAGACAACACTATTGGCTGGGCCTGAAAATTCACAGCATGCCATGGAAAATTTTGAAATTATATGACTTCTCCACATTTCCAAATTAGAAGTCCAGTTTGATGTCCAAGAGTCCTCAGCACAGAAACATTCTTTTCAGAGGTAACCTATTAGAACCAAATACGGTAAGCCTCTTTGCTCTCCACATCTGAGTGTGGAAGCCTCAGGGAGGATCACCATGGAGCTGGGGATGGTCCAGAAAGCTCACCTGGAGGAGTAGGCAAAGGAGCACTGCCCAGGGAGATGACTAGACTTCTGTTCAGAAGGCTAAAGGCTGAAAGGAGAGTTCAGATAAACTGTGAAGGGAATGGATAATAATAATCACAGGGACCACAGGTATTGAGCATTTACTATGCGCCAGACACCATTTTAAGCACCTTATACCCATTACCTTTTTGAATCTTCCAATCCTACGAAATAGGCAAAATTCTTGCGTACATGAAAGAGAAAGATGAGATGAAGGGTTCTTTACAAACTCACTCCAGAAGGAAGGCTCTTCACATCTCACTGCTAAGATCCAGCCCTGCCAGGACACAAGCACGCCTCTCTGAATCTCTGAACCATCAAGCTGCCCCATGTTTCTTTCCATTTGAGAGGCCTTCACTCACCTCTGCTTGCTGTACCCCCATTCATCCTTCACGGCTCAGCAGGAATGTTACCACCTCAGACTCTTCCAGGGATAAGTACCCATTTTGCCTTCTGACTCATTTGCCTGGAAGTTCAGCACTCACCATATCATATTCTAGTTAATTGTGTGAGCGTGAGTGTGTGGGTGGGTGGGTGCTTCTACACCAGGGGTCAAGCTCAAGAAGGGCCAGAATTGTGTTTTATTTGCTTTTATGTATTGCTTCGAATATGTAAAAGATGGTCAATAAAGCTTTATTATTATAAAAAAATAAAGAATTTTTTTAATGCCCTTGGTCACAAAGTTTGTACTTGGAGAACCTGGGCCACCGCCAGTATGAATCTGTTCCTCAAATCCAAGAGCTCCCATGGATTTGAAGAACATTCTCTCCAGAGTTGTCGATAGTTAAACTGTGCACAGGTACACAGTTTCAGACTAGTAATTTACCCTGATGTGTTCACTGAACAGGTGTCTGAAGGTACCTATACAAGGATGTCCATGATGGCCCTGTTTATAAGGGGAAAATGAGCCTGAGTAGTTGACCACAGAGGACCGCTTAAAGACACCTCGGTAAAAATATCTCGGTGCGTGCCTAAAACAAAATGCTATTTTGCTTTAAAAATGATATATACACCCCAGTATACTGCTACGGAAAGCTGTCTGTGATGTATTCCTGACTGAAACAGAAAGTAGGTTATAAAACAACCTCATTAATATCATCTCTCTTGGGTACACTTTCGTACCTACACACACCCACAGATATGTTTAGGGAGGTTCTGAGGTGAGTTTACCAAAATTATTGGCGATTACCTCTGTGAGAAGACACTTTGAGTAACTTTTACTTTCTTTTTATTTGTTTCTGTATTCATTAAGCTCTTGGACTTCGAAAATGTTACTGTTTATATAATCAAAACACAGTAAATGTATTTTCATTTGGGATGAATAGTGTACAGAACCTCAAAAGAGGTTTTATTTTTTTTAATTGGGTGGGTGTTTTTTTTTAATGTTTTATTTATTTCTGAGAGAGAGAGAGAGAGAGAGAGAGAAAGTGTGTGAGCAGGGGAAGGTCAGAGAGAGAGGAAGACACAAAATCTGAAGCGGGCTCCAGGCTCTAACCTGGCTGTCAGAACAGAGCCCGATGTTGGGCTCGAACCCACAAACTGTGAGATCATGACCTGAGCAGAAGTCGGACGCTTAACTGACTGAGCCACCAAGATGCCCCAAAAGAGGTTTTATAAATTCACGAATGACAAGACTCCACACTGCTTCCTGAAGAGCATTAGGGACCATTAAATACGGAGGTTGCTATCTCCTCTCTAGGAATTCTAACTTCTCCACCTGGGAAATGGGCGCAATGCTATTGTATTACTCTGCGTATCCCACAGAGCTGCAGCCAGGAACCAATGGGTTTGAAACTCTTTTGAAAACTAAAAGGCACCAAATAGATGCAAAACATAGATTATCTTAATAATTTAATCACAGTTTATTAAGAACTTGCAATAAACTATGAAAACGTGTTCAGGAGTCACAATCTCAAAGACCAGCAGAGCCTCTGGAGTCTAGAACCACTGATCACACAAAAGAAGCCTCAAATCTAGATTATTTGCATTCTCAATTTTTAAATGTTGACACCTCGTTTAAAAAGTTTCAAACACTGGGGCGCCTGGGTGGCTTAGTCGGTTAAGCGTCCGACTTTCGCTTAGGTCATGATCTCGTGGTTCGTGGGTTTGAGCCCTGCGTCAGGCTCTGTACTGACTGCCAGCTCAGAGCCTGGAGCCTGTTTCAATCTGTGACTCCCTCTCTCTCTGACCCTCCCCTGCTTACGCTGTCTCTCTCTCTCTCCTAGAAATAAATAAAACATTAAAAAAATTATTTTTAAAATTTCAAACACTGAAACAGGGGGCGCCTGGGTGGCTCAATCCGGTTAAGCATTCAGTTCAGGTCATGATCTCATGGTTCGTGGTTTGGAGCCCTGCATCTGGCTCTGCACTGACAGCTCAGAGCCTGGAGCCTGCTTCAGATTCTGTGTCTCCCTCTCTCCCCCTTCCCTGCTCACACTCTGTCTCGCTCTCAAAAATGAATAAACTTAAAAACATGTTTTCAAACATTGTGCCCTCAGTATAAAGCACAGCCCAAAACTCTCACATTTGCAACTTCTGGTATATATTCCACTAACAGAAAGGTCCATCATTAAATAGTTTACTTCTAGGCCATTGACACAGCTACACGCATCATGCCAAGAGTGACAGACCTCCTGTCTGAGCAAAGTCCACTGATGTGCAGTCTAACTCCAAAGTTAGATGTGTTCTTGCATTCTTGTTTTGACAGTTTTTACATGACATAAAAAAAAAAACCAATTCACTATTAACCAGAACATTCAACTAACTAAAACACTTCACAAATCCCAATCGTGCCAAATGACAGAACCCTACATATACCGTGCATTACGTTTATGTTTGTATATATGTGTCTGTACGTGTGTTTGTAGTATGTATGGTCAAAGTTATCTACACAAAGAGTATGTTTCAAAGCCAAAGAGAGCACATTAGTCCTTTGGGGGAAACAAAGCCTCTGTTTTTT
This sequence comes from Hyaena hyaena, assembly GCF_003009895.1. NCBI lineage: Eukaryota > Metazoa > Chordata > Mammalia > Carnivora > Hyaenidae > Hyaena > Hyaena hyaena. The sequence goes on along the minus strand of NW_024080734.1, from coordinate 3,348,588 downwards.
ATTCTTAATCTCAATTTGAAAGGGATTAGGTAAACGTGGTTAGATACAATGTTAATGAGGCTCCACCTCCAGTTATAAGGTTGAACCCGGATTGCTTCCAGCATCATATTGAGATACAGGAAAATGCTCCCAAATAATTTATATACATGTGTGTATATAAGGATATACTTATATATAATAACATATATATATGTGTGTGTGTGGATAGATGGACAGATTAATGGATTTAAAGACACTTATACAAATATACCTAATCTAACACAAAAAGAGAATGAGGTTATTACAGATGTGGACAAGGAAGGCAGAGTGACGGGAGGTTTAGAGACTGGGGATGTCAGTCCTACACGGTCATGGGCTCCAGGTTGCCAAAGTTCAGCTCTCAACAGTCAAAACAAAAGGGGTGCTATTCATCCCTTATCCCCAACATACCACAATTAGAGCTGACTCTCTTAGCTCTCCTGCTGACAAAACTAGCTGAAACAATCCTTCCTATGATTCTCAGCTAAAAATGATGGATCAGCTAAAAATATTCTGAAGGAATTAGAAACAGAAGGGCAAGGACCTTGCTATGTTCCTTTATTCAGCACCCTAAGATTGTCTATGCCCAGTTATGGACCTGTCCACTGACTTATTTTTTACCCCAAGACGGGTTCCTATGCACACACACCAATCATCCACCCTCTTTCAAAACTACAATTAAAAAAAAAAAATAAAGGAAAGGCTCCATTTTAAACTAAGCCAGCCTTTAATACACATGCAGGACAAACAGTCCCAAAATACGCCTGCCCACACCTCTTCATCTCCATGCCCACCGGCTTCGGGAGGACTCATCAGCATCCACCTTTTCAAGATCCCAGGGCTCTACTGAAAGCCCCTTTGCTGCTCCAACCAAAATGCCACGCTGTGGCGTTCAAGACTAGGGAAAGGGGGTACCGAGCAAGAGAGACATCTGAGAAGTGCGGGCAGCAGTGAAAAGTCCCTTTCAGGGAGCTGAATGAGCTGAACTGTGGGCCCCCCACATCTGTATGTGAAAGTCCTAACCCCCAGGACCTCAGAATAGGACTGGATCTAGAGATGGGGACTTTAACAAAGTAAGTAAATTAAAATGAAGCTATCTGGGTGGACCCTCATCCAATATGGCTGGTGTCCTTGTAAAAGATTAGGACACAGACATGCACAGAGGAAGACCATGTGGGGACATAGGGAGAAGACGGCCATTTGCAAGCCAAGGAGAGGTCTCAGAATGAAACCAGCCTGCTGACACCTGAGCTGGGACTTCCAGCCTCCAGAACTGTGAGGAAATGCATTTCTTCTGTTTAAATCACCCAGTCTGTGGTGCTATCAATGCAACCCTAGCACACTAATGTGGGGAGATTTTTTTTTTTTTTTAAGAATAAACAACTTGGTATTGGGAAAACTATCTCTTTTTTTTTTTTTTTAAGGTTTATTTATTTTTGAGAGAGTGAGAGACCGTGCAAGGGAGGGGGAGGGGGGCGGACAGAGGATCTGAAGTGGGGTTAGTAGAGAGCCCGACACAGGGCTCGAACTCACAAACCTCGAGATCATGACCTGAGCTGAAGTCGGATGCTCAACTGACTGAGCCACTCAGTGCCCCAGGAAAGCCATCTTGATGAAAGGCCCTTCCTGAAGGAATAGAACTCTTGAAAGAGGAAAGATGGCCTCCTGTGTATATCTTGGAGCTGTACATTCTCAGTCCATACTTAAATTTTTGTTCCATTTTAGTGCTTTTCATGCAAAACTGGTTTTCTTGTCTGTTTGCCCAGCCTTAGAAGTCTGCCGACCGAAAAATCTCAGCAGTCATTCTGTACTATCCTAATGCTGTCTGCCTGGTGCCCCTCAACTGGATGTTCACCCAATGGACTGGTGAGATGGAAGGGTGGGATTGGTCAGGATGGAGACAGGGCTGGTGAGAATGCAAGGGCATCTGGGAAATGCAAGCAGGTGGATACAACAATAGCATTCATCAGTTCATTAGCAGTTTACCACGACCTAGGTACTAGGCTGCACACCTGACATATGTCACCTCATTCAATCATGTCATCCTGTAAGTGAGAAAACGGACACGATGAGGTTATAGGGTTTGCCCAAGGCCGCATACTAAGTGGTGCAGGCAAAATGTGGAACCAGCTAGTTTGACTCCAGAGCCTATGCCTTTAACCCTCATCACCCAGTGAGCTCTCCTCCTTCCCTTGAACGGCTTCACTGAACTCGGTATTAGCTAGGACTCTCTCAGCTGTGACGGAAGTGCAGCCTCAACGCTCACAACTTGGAAAGAGGGGTGGATCCGAGGCAGTATTAAATCCACGACTCCAGTGGGTCATCAGGGCACTTTTTCTCTCTCCTCTGCTTCTCTCTGAATGTTGGCCACGTTTGTCCCAACAGTGATGGGCCGCCCATACAAGGGGGAAGTGGCCGTGAGCAGCCCCAAGTTCACACCGCACCAACACGGTGAGCCAAGAGAGACAAGAGGCAGGCATTCCCACCAGTGCCAACAGAGTCACGTGACCATCCCAGAGCCAATCACTGTCACTGGGGCAGTTATTTGATTGTCCAGACTTGGGCCATGTGTCCACACCTGTGGCCAGGGCTGCAACAGGACACCAGGTGGCAGGGTTTGTCACTAGGAGGGGGGGACACTGGGACAACAAGTATTAGCTCCTAAAACTTCAAAGACCTGCATCCCTGCTGAAGTTCCAGCCAAGCAGGTGAAAGTGCTCACCCCAAGTGATACAGTTTGGGAGGGAGAGATCTGGGTGTCCAGGCTGAAGAAGGCTATGAAACAAGTGCTGGTGTGTGAAGCCTTCCAGGTGCAGAATATTCTAGAACACTAATGATTTATGTGTAAGAAAGGAGAAATTAGAGTGCACGCAGGACTTCTTACTATATACCTCTGTATGTTGCTTTTATTTTTTTTAACCATTTCAGAGTATTACCAGTTTTTAAAATGCAAATTAAATTAAAAATAAAGCCAAAATATTATCCACAGAAAAAAAATTGGAAGGAAACAGGCCAAAATAACAGTAAGTGTCCTTTGTATGCTAAGCCTCAACATGATTTTTTCCTTTGAACTTATTTACCAAATTTCCTAAAATGAACATGTATTGTTTCATAAAAGAAATTTTTCATAAAAGAAAATAAACTTTAAAAAACCTAAACTAAAGGGGCACCTGGGTGGCTCAGTCAGTTAAGTGTCTGACTTCAGCTCGGGTCATGATCTCACAGTTTGTGGGTTTGAGCCCCACATCAGGCTCTGCATGGACAGCTTGGAGCCTGCTTCAGATCCTCTGTCTCCTTCTCTCTCTGCCCCTCCCCTGCTCTCTCCCCCTCTCTCTCTCGAAAATAGACATTAAAAAAATAAAAATAAAAATAATCTTTGAAAACCCTAAACTAAAACAATAATAAACTCAGTCACATGACCTAGGAAGCAGAAATTGTAATTCTGATAATTTCATAATGATTGATTTTTCATTCCCTATAAATCAAGTTGTCCTGAGGCTCTCCACCCACTCATCGCTTCAGAGGGGCCAAGCACCTGCTGAGCGGTGAGTTTCAAATAAGATTCGTAATGGCAGCAGCGAGAAAACATTGTGAAAGTCAAGTCTTGTTGAGAAAAAGAATTTCTAAATCCCAAACCGCGTCCCCTCCAAGGAATAACACGGGGAGGTCTGAATATGTTAGCTGTGTTTAGAGAAAAGTTGGGATTTGACAGGAGGTGGTTCTCCAGGTCTCCCCTTCGCAGGAAGGAGGAAAAGCCCTTCTGGTCTGGAGGGTGGTGCTGAGGACCCACGAGATGCAGACGAGGCCGGATGTGCCTGAGCTCTGAAGGACCCAGCAACCCCACCCATCCCCTGGCCTTGGCTGGGGGCACTCGAGGGCCCAGCCAGGAAAGCCCAGCTACACGGAGGGGAGGGGAATTGCTATGGGCTGTATTTATGTCCCCCCAAATTCATACCTTTCCGTCTCAATCCCCCATACCTCAACATGTAATAGTATTTGGAGATAAGGTCTATAAAGTGGTAACTGCATTAAAATGAGGCTATTAGAATAAGGCCCTAATCCAATCTGACTGGTATCCTTGTAAGAAGACCCAGAGTCAGGGGCATGTGGGTGGGTCAGTCGGTTAAGTGCCTGACTCCTGATTTCAGCTCAGGTCACAATCTCACAGCTTTGTGGGTTAGAGCTCCGTGTCGGGCTGTGCACTACGTCAGTGTGGAGCCTGCTTGGAATTCTCTCTCCCTCTCTCTCTCTGCCCATACCCCAATCAGGCTCATGCACTCTCTCTCTCTCTCTCTCAAAATAATAAACTTTTTAAAAATTAAAAAGAAGAAGAAGAGGAAGAACCAACGGGATGTCAGTGAACAGAAGCATGGCCCTGGGAAGACACAGGCAGATGGCTGCCATCTGCAATCCAAGGAGACAGGCTACAGGTGAAACCAGGAAAAAGAGAAAGGTCACCTGGCATCATTAGGCGCTCCTAAGAACAAGTACCTGTGAACCCACACTGGCCCGCGAGGTGGGACCAGGCGGCATCAACACACTGGCACCTCACCACCAAAGGAAGTGGAGGGCTCGCAGAATTCACTAAGTGGGTGTTAAACAACACCCCGACCGGGAAGGGTGAGGAAACCCACCTCCCTCGGCCTGACCCAGGCAGAGGGCCACGGACCAGGCCCGATCAGCCACACCACAGCAGGGTCTGTGGGATGGCTGCAGGAAGAACCACCCCCACCCCCCTCCACACACACACACACACACACACACACACACACACACACACGCAGCCACAATGCTACGTGAGCATCCCCTAGACCGCAGAGCCCCCGGGGGAAAGGGAAGGAGGGGACAAAGAGCAAAAAAATTCTGAAAGGTAATTTCTCCCAGAGAGGCTGTTTTCCCTCTGGAGCATTTAAGTTACCTTTAACTGACGAGGGTGAGGGTTTCCACCAACTTTTTTTTGCACCTCTGAATTGTTGTGGATTCATTTCCAACTAAGCATGGCGTTTCTGATGGTAGGAAGTCATCCATGAATGAGACAGCAACAGAAATGACCTAAACTTGGCCAAAGCACTGAATGAGCCTAAGGCATCGCAGCGCAGAATGTGAGCTGTCTTGAAGTCCGTTCAACTGAGCAGAGTTTCAGGAGCCCTCACGACGCCTGGGCTGCACGCACCCTCTCTCGAAATGTGGCAAGGACCCCCCCAGCCACATTACATGAGCCTCTGGTCTGTCTCACCAGAGGGTGAGTTCTAGTCTAAAGGCTTGGAGGTCTTCCTGCTTTTTTTCCATTTTTAAAAGAGCAGATGTTCTCCTGGGAAAGAGATATTTAGCTACCCAAACAAATCAGAGAAGTGGAGGAATGGAAATAAACCAGGCGCCTGCCTGCCACCGTGGCAGTGCCCGAAGGGATCCCATTAGCCGGAGGGGAACATCCGGCCCCCGGGGAGGGCCGTGCTGCCTGGCCCCGCTCCCGTCCTGGGCAAATGACGAATACAACCGTCTTTGTTCTGGTTCTCGATGTGAAGGACGGTCTGTGGGGCTATTTGTCTAGTTTGTTGACTCTCATAAAAGACATTCATAAATTTATTCTTAGTGCCAGGGGTGCTTACCGGTGTCAAAGTGGAGCCTTTTCAGACAGTTGCCCCATGTTAAAACAAGCTACTCAGATGCATCTATAAATAATTGTCTGGGCTCCGGGGAGCTAACAAACGGCTTTTTCTCTCTCTCTCTCCTCTCTTTTTAAAATGGACTCTAAAATGATTTCATAAACAACGGGAGGAATTTCCCATTAATATTAAAGTGTGTCTGGGTTGGTCGTCTTAATAGAACTTTCCAGAGGGAACAAGCAGTCCTTCCATCTTGTCCATGTGAAACCTGTTCCCTTTTCAGAACGAGACATTTGGTAGCCCACTCTCACGAGGACTGGTCATAGCTCCCAATCTCCTCCTCCCCCCACCCCATGCCCCATGTCCATCTCTGTCACTGCTTTGGCTAAAAAGGAGGAGTTCCGGGAATCTGTGGACAGTGGCAGCCTGAGCCAGTCAGAGGAACATACCACCACCCTGAGGCCTTCCGTGTTTCTACCCTGACCTCAGATCTCCAGAATTTTACTTTTCAGGCTACCGCCCATCTAGGAAAGGACAGTAGAATTATGGCTGTCTCCGTTTTGTTGATATAACAGAACTGCCCCCAGCCAGCCTCCTACAAATAACAGTGGCTGAAGAAAAAGACAGAAATGTATTTCTCTTTCTTTCACATATAAGTAGTCTAGAGGTAGACAGCTTAGGGGTGGTGTGCTGGCTCTACCCTGTCACCTTATGTCTGTGTACTTCACCACCCTCAGCATGTCACCTCATGGCCCAAGATGGTTGCTCAAGTCCAGGCATCATGTCTGCATTCCAAGCAGCCAGAAGAAGAAAGAGATGAGCGGTATTTCCTCCCACGTATGATCATTTCCTGATTTACCAGGCCAAACTCCTTATACTTCACTGGGCAGAACGGAGTCACATGACCTGGCCTCGCTGCAAGGGAGGCTGGGACTCGCAAGGCAGTAGTGCTTCCTGAAAGGGATGATGGACATTGGGAGACCACGACCACCTCAGCCTCAACAAAGTCTACCCCTGATGGCCTCCCATAGAGCCTTCCCGTGCCTACACTCCAACTCCTAACCAGTCCTGTCTGTTCTTCTAAAGAATTACAGTGCTCATGTCCCTCCTCTCGAAAATTCACTTGCTATCCTTTACTTTTTCGTTCTCCGAGTTGGATGCCAAGAGGTTGGACCACCAGACTGAATTCACCCGTGGTTCTCAGCAGGTCAGGACCACATGCTGCCTTCAACACCCGTCCCATGAGCCTCCTCCTATGCTCTGAACGTCTGAAAACAGGTGTGGAAACGGCACCGGGAGGATCCCTAGAAGTGCAACTTGAAAGCAAAACTTGAGTCTTGCTTCGTTCCTGCTTCGTTCAGGGACCAACACAAATCTTCCAGCCTTTACGGTCCACCCTAGGGAAGGTGCCAAAAGCCAGGGGGAGGGCAAAGCCACTCCAGCTGGGGTTAACAGTGAGCCCCATTGACAGGGGAAGCCACGGCCGGGGCCAGACCCGCAGACCTCACGGACATCCTGCTTCTCTGGTCTCTCCTGGATTCTAAGGAAACCACAGCTTAGACTCCACACCTTGTCTGAGACCCCAGACACGGCTCCTGCCTTGCCACGTGGGACCTCAGCAGACCACACGTGGCCTGCATTGGCTGACCTCCTGGTGCCCCGCTGCCCTTCTGGGCCACTCCACTGGTCCAGCTTGGCGCCTGCCGGCTCCACTCCACACCAGCATCATTACCACCAGCAACAAAGGCTATAAGCACCAAGTGTCAGAACGATGTCCCCTACATGAAGTCGTCCATGGGTCCCATCAGTCGAATGAGTGGTAAAAGAATATCCCAGCAGCTGTCATAGAAAGATAAAGAAAACTACAAGTAGGAATGGTGAAAAGCCACAAAGCAGCCTTTCTTAAATTTCATTCAATGAAATACCGGTCCCGTGCAATATTGACAGGTGTTCCCCCTAAAAGCATGGTTGGCTAAATTTGGAAATTGCTGCCACTAGAGCTTCGTACCTTAGCAAATTAAAGCCTCTGAGAAGGCCTGCAGTAAAAAGCTGTTTACTTCCCTATTTGGCCCATCGTTTCCTTAGCCATTTAACTATCCCTCTTCCTTCTGGAACGTCTATTCATGTCTTGTGAAACCAATGCTCATCACAACACTGAATCTTGTGTTACACTGAGGGCCACAGCTACTCCTCTGGTTCCAGAATCCAAACCACCAGCATTCAAATCTCTGCACTGGCACTTTTCAGTGATATGACCTTGGGCACGTTACTAAATCTCTTTGTGCTTCGATTTTCTCATCTGTAAAAAGGGGATAATAATAGCACCTGCTCCCTAGAGTGGCTGTGAGGACTAAGTAAGTTAATGCACATGGAAGGCTTAGACAAGTTGGAACAAACGTCAGCGGTGATGAGGATGATGACGACGACAGTGATGAGGGTGATGATCACAACTCTGTGTACTGGAACCCTTCCCCCGATTTATATTCCATCTGGAGGTCAGGATTCTGATTAAAATCATCTGTAGGCTTCCGACATCCAGCTCCGGGCCTCGATGCTCCAAAAATGTTTGTTGAATGACTAACCAAAGGGAAACTGGAATCATGAAGCAACAGACTCTCTGGACAGTGGCTACAGGTCAAAGCAAAGCAGAACTTCCTCCAAGGAAAACAGCTACAGGCATCTCCCCTAACGACCGCCTGGAGAATGGGACAGGAACCCCATGTCTCAGGCACCCTCTCCCATGGACTGGAGCAGCAGGCTGGCACCTTTGTATTTTATTCAGAACTAATTTATAGATCCACCATGTGGCGTGGGAGAGGGTCAAGGTGGTTAACTGAACCATTCAGATCCTTTGTTATAGAGAGGGTCAGTGGCTAGAGAGAGAGAGAGAGAGAGCAAGAGAGAGAGAGCATGCCAGCCGAAGCAGAAGCGGTGAGGTGCCACAAGCCACGTGGCAGCAGCAGGTGCCGTGGGGGCCTGGAGAGAGCCACTAGAGTGGAGCCACAGTCTTAGACAAGATCCCAGCCGTAACACAGAAGGGAGTCCAGGAAGTCTCCCCTTCCCTGCACCAACTCCTGCTTTCCCTCCAGCACCTCTTAAGCCTCCTATGTGCATATCTATGCATTTACACTTACATTTACATTTACCCATCACACACGTGCCCATATTTTACCTCAATGGAGATAAAGCTCACTGAGGCCCTGAACCCCCTAACCAGCCTGGGCTCAGTCTTGCCATGGGGAATGGAGGAGGGAGCCTTGCCCAGTATGTGGGCTAAGGCAGCAGGAGGAAGCCCTGGGGGGGGGGGGAATGTGGGGAGCCCCTGCCGAGCATGCAGGAGTCATGAGGCATCTCTCCCAGGCAGAGCCTGTCCCTGGAGGCATGGGAATTCTGTGTCCTTAAAGCCAATGAACTCCCTGACTCCTGCTGTGGAGCCCTACCCGACTCTGCTACCCTGCTGGCCCACCTCCTGCCACACAGAGACCCTGCCATTCACTTGGCTCCCTTCATCTGGCCTCCTTTCTCTTCCTAGAACATTCCAGAGGCTTTCTCAACTTAGAGATTTCACACTGGCTGTTCCCTCTGCCTGAGACACTTTTGGCCCAGATGGCTACCCTACTCCTTCAAGTCCCTGCTCCCACCCCGCCTCCCCCGGGAGGCCCTCCCTTGGCACTGCTGTGGCCAGCCACCCCAGCCCCCACCAGGGCCCCTCCCCCTGCCCCAGCTCTTCCCCTTTCCATAGCACTTACCATCTTTCTGTAGGTGAGATCATTGGTGCAGTCATTAGGTTTACCACTTACCATCTGAACCCTATGAGGGTAGTATCTTAGCCTATCTCGATCCCTAATGTTACCTCAAGTGCCTAGGGCACTCTCCTGACAGGAGACTCCTAACAGGCACTCAGTAAAAATTACACGAACGAACACACAGATGGAGGGGCTCTGGGCAAGGAGTGATGTGTTACGACTCAGGCAACACGACAGATAAGGGCTGCAGTGGCTTCATCCGGATATTAAAGAAAGGGGTAAAAATGTGGGTCACTGAGCTGGAGAAGGGGTTATGCAGAGGGTGATATTCCCCAAAGCTACTGACAGTGACCTCCTCTGGGGCTGAGAATTTGAGTAATTTGCCTTTTATATTTTACATACGTACAAAATAAACATAAGTATAAAAGCATGTAATAATATGTGATCAATAATACAAATATTACCTTTGTATTTCATGTATAGTTATATATTTATAAGTTTCTATAAGTGTTGTTTGATGTTATAACAGTCCTATATGTAACTTTTATAATATTAAATTGAAAAAATAAAGTGAATGAATGCACAGAGCAAACCATTTTAGGAGACTCTGGCCCCTCAGATCCAAGCCCCTGATTCCAGCCTTCAAAGTCAGGGACAGGTCACCATGAGCATCAGGGGATGACAAGAGGCCCTTGGGGTACAGCCCCCAGTGCCTGAGCCCCAGCATTAACCTAGTGTCCTCTCCTAGTAACAGAGCCCTAACGTTCCTTGGAAAAGGTTCATACACACACGCACACACACACACACACACACACACACACACACAACCACTCCAGGAAGCCTAGTTACTTAGGACATTAAAGGTTTGTTCAAGGATGGGCACATAACCCAATCAGAATTCATCCCACAGCCCTTACTAGATGCCTAAGAGCAAAGTGCTTTCTTGCACTGGACCTAAGTCTGCCCGGTGCTGCTGGCAGCCATTCTCTCACCACGAGGACAGCACACCTAAGGATGAAGCCAGCACAGAGAAAGACAGAAAGACAAGAGTCAGTGGGAGTCCCATATGCACCATTTGGACACCTGGATGTAGCCATGCCTGAAGCTAGCGCTACCCCATTCTGCTCACTGTGATGAGCTAATTCTGTTTAGCTCGGTTTACATACACCCAGTTAATACAGTGCTCCCTGAGATACAGACTTGGGTGTTTCCCGGACTCTTCGCCATGGGGAAGAAGTCTGCTCATGGGCTCTCAGCAACAACACACGTGGTAGAATTTTGTCCACGGAACAGACTACAGGGGTAGACAGTGTCTCTGCTCCATTCAGACTCCACCTCTGCCCCAGTGCCTCTTGCTCTTTCTGGTACCCATCCCCCACCTTCCTGTGTTTTTGTTTACAAAATCCTGAGCTCACATGAAGTGTGTGGGAGTTTACATTCCTCTGGGTGGCCCAAAGCCAAGGACTGAAGGCCATGGTTGGGGGCGGGGGGGGGGGGTTGGTATGAAAGCCCAGCTCTCTTACTCAGAACCAACTCTAGAGGGAGATTACACCCCAGAGTCCCCTGCAGGACTGAACGGAAGCCACCTTCATGCACCCTGTCCAAACTCACTCTCCTGCTTGGCTTTAGGGCCGGCTTCCCACCCTTACTGCTTTCCCCTGGGAGCACTCACCTCATAGATCAACTGCACCCCAGTCCTCTGAGGGACATAATTTAGGATACCAGGTACAAACAGGTCAGGTCAGGTGCACTCTGTGGTGCCTGGAGGTCATCCTTCCAGCGACGCTCAGAAGAATACACACAGCGCTTCCCCCCGTTCCCCTGGCAGCCACGGAGTAGTGAGTAAGCTGTCTCCAGAATATTCACCACCCCGGATTGTCACACAGGAAGGGAGACTAACCTGGCTCCCTGCCTGAGAAGAAAGACACAGGGGTGACACAGGACACTCGGGCACTCAGTCTTTCATCCCCACTCAACCCTGGACTCAAGGCACTTGGATTCCTCCCCTCCTCAAGCTCCCCCTGCCTCACCGCAGTGCCCCTGCAATGTTCAGCCATCACCGGTTGAGCCACCACCATCCAGTGACCCAGAACTCCACTAGGCAGCTCTCCAGACCCATCTTGGACTGGCCCCTCAAAGCCATGTGCCAGGACCACACAATGGGCACTCCGGTTTCATCCACTCCTGGGGGCACAGCCAGCCAGTGGGACTTAATGGTAGACTTGGGGGCAGGAATGCTCTCCTGCTGCTGTGAGGCTAGGAGCTACATAACAGCCGGCAACGCCAGGAGCTGCCGTGGAGAGGGTCTGTTCAAGAGTAAAGTCAATGCATTCTCTTCCCTGTTGTCGTTGGGGTTTTGTTCTTGTTGCTTTCCTTTGGTTTTCTGCTTAAGCCAGGACGGACTGGGCATCTTCTGTCACTTACACCCAAAAACATAATAACTAATAGAAATACCAATGGATAAAGTACAAAAGGAAACTGCCTGTGACTGCAGCTAGGCCACTAGCTTGTCACATGGCGGTGGCCAAGGCCCTGAACATCTGAAACAAAGGCAGTGGAGAAGGGATCTATAGGTATCTTCCCAGACCCTCAGCACAACACACCAACGTTTGCTCTGCCTTTGCCTTCCACAGAATGATCATTCAAAGCCTAGTTCAAACCTCCAGGAGGCCTGTCCTTCTCTCTCAAGCCCTTGGAAATTCCTCCCTCCCTGATTTGAATTCCTACAACATTTACCTGTCTCTGCCACTCACTGGTTCTCACGCTGCTTTGATATTTTTAGGCCACGGTGCATGCATATGTGCTGCGTCCCCCCAAAATTCCTAAGAGAAGCTAAGTGCCTCGCCATATTTGAGGCACCATGCTAAATCCATTACGTGCAGGTTCCTCTGTGATCCTCACGACCATTCTGCAGGGAGAGGATGGCTTATTGTCTCATTATCCCCATGTTAAAGACAGGACACAAAAGCTCAAGGAAAATAAGTCACTTGCCAAAGATCACCCAGCCACATGTCCCAAGGCAGGGATCCTTTTAGATGATAAACTTCTACATTATAGGTCATACTGCTCACTCACCCATTCACCACCTGGCCAGGAGGTGAGGCATCGTTCTAGGGAATTCTGAGGCTCTCAGAAGCTTTGAAGGCAGCTGGCTAACAGAAGAGGAATTCTTCCTCGGAACAAAAGAAATTCAGTCCTAATCAAGAGCTCACACTGCCTATCTGTGACCAAAACAACCCATACTCTTGAGCCCAACCCTGACTGGTCCCCAAATTAACCTCGTTATCAAAAAGTGAAACAAACCAACATGTTTTTTTTTTTTCCAGGGGGAAGAAAAAAGGCAAACCAGTTTGGACCTGAGCTAAAGCCTGTGCGTTTTCTAAGACAACTGAATAGGAACAAAAATCAGGCATCAAAATGTTCTGTGCATGAAACCAAAGTTAATCCCATCCAAGTTCTTGACTTGAAAAGACATTCAGGAAGGAGCATTTTACCTCCTTGTGTGGTTCGGTGGGGTGTGTAATATTGTTCTAAGGAACACTGTGTGAAAAATGGAGGCTGGCTTTTTTTTAATGTTGTTAAAAAAAAGTTATTTTATCTGAACTCTCTATAAAGACGAATCTGAAACTTTGAGAACATTCAGTTCCACTCCTATTAACAAAAGCATTTCAAGGATCGATCCATTATAATAATATAGCCTGAAAGCATCAACTGAAAAGATAGAGCCTTGAGCACACAGGCACGTGACTCTGGGGCTATGGTCACCAGCAATCAAGGGCAGGTGTGGCTCTCATCGGACTGCCTGACTCGGCCCACCTGAAGCTGAGCCTTTGTACCTGTCCCCTTCTGCAAGGCCTGATCTGCACAAAAGCATCTAACTCCCGACTTCACGCCCCCGAAGAAAGTACGCTGGGCCAGTGGGACTCTGACATTCTCATTCCACCTCAGCCTCTAGGCGAGCTGCTTCCTGGGTCCCACAGCAGGAGCCGTAAGGCCTGTCTGCTGAGAGGCCTCCCGGCCGGAAACACATGCTGATGGTGCCAACACTAGAGCTGAAGAACGAGAATGCAGAGCGGAGAACAGGAAGCTGACTGGGTACGAGGTCGGGGGGAGAGTCACCACCACCAGCTCTATGCACCATCACACGGTAAACATGTGGAGATGATCCTTCCAGTGACCAAAGGCCAATTACACCAGTTTTAAAGACCAAGGGCTTCCAAAGAGTAAACAGTACTTATTCTGGGGTGTGACAATGCAGAGTGGGAGACAGAACTCTACTTTTTACTTTACACTCACATCCATCATCTGCAGCCTTTATAAGGAGCATACATACATGGCATTTACAATGCTTAAAATAAAGGCTAAAATGCACAGATATAGATATACAGAGAGATATGGATGATATAGATATGCATATGTATGCACACTATATGCTAAGCACATGGTGGAGGCAGAAACCACAAAGGAAAAGATTGATGAATGGAACTGCATAAAGTTGAAAATTATCTATGTGTAGGGGCGCCTGGGTGGCTTAGTCGGTTAAGCGTTCGACTTTCGCTTAGGTCATGATCTCGCGGCTCATGGGTTCGAGCCCCGCATCGGGCTCTGTGCTGACTGCCAGCTCAGAGCCTGGAGCCTGTTTCAGTCTGTGACTCCCTCTCTCTCTGACCCTCCCCTGCTCACGCTGTCTCTCTCTCTCTCCTAGAAATAAATAAAACATTAAAAAAAAAAGGAAAAAAAAGAAAATTATCTATGTGTAAAGAAAGAAATTACATTAAACTCTGTTAGGAGGGGGAGATATTTACAATAAATAAGCAATTCGTAAAAGAAGAAATACAAATAGCCAGGAAACATAAAATATTCATCTCCACTAACTGAGGATACACGATGGAAATCAGATCACATTTTTGCCTCCCAAACTAGCAAATGCATTTCAAATCTTTTTTATAATACTTGCTGATCCGAGGACAGACAGGTAAAAAAAACCTCAACCCTGCTCACAGGAGGATAAAGTGGTAAAAACGCTTTTGGAGAACAATACTGTAAAACCTATTAGTAACTGTTGAAATATGCATAAACTTTGACATAGCAATTCCACTTCTAAGCATTCATCCCTAAGGAAAACCATCATGGCTAAAGATACATGCATTTGAACATCAAGTAAAGCACTGTTTATAAAAGCAAAAAGTTGGAAATAGCCTCACTGTCCAAACAATGAAGGACGGGTTTAATATATTATGGCATTATACACAGGGAATAACTATGCAGCATTAAAATGATGATGGAGAAAAATATGAAGCAACATGGAAACGTCCTTGATACACTCAGTGGAAAACACTGGTCACAAATGGTTTGTACAATATAAACCCACTTTTCTTTTTTTTTTTTTAATTTTTTTTAATGTTTTATTTATTTCTGAGAGAGAGAGAGACAGCATGAACAGGGGTGGGTCAGAGAGAGAGGGAGACACAGAATCTGAAACAGGCTCCAGGCTCTGAGCTGGCTGTCAGGACAGAACCCAACACAGGGCTCGAACCCACAAACTGTGAGATCATGACCTGAGTTGAAGTCGGACACTTAACCAACTGAGCCACCCAGGTGCTCCTGAACCCACTTTTCTAAATAAAGACAGGTAGATATATCTGCATTGAATTTTTAAAGAACCAATTAGAGGCTATTTTTTAAAGATTTTTTTTTAATTTTGAGAGAAAGAGAGAGTAAGTGTGAGTGGAGGAGAGACAGAGACAGACAGAGAGAGAGAGAGAGAGAGAGAGAGAGAGAGAATCCCAAGCAGTGCCCTTGCTGTCAGCACAGAGCCCAATGCGGGGCTCGATTCCATGAGCCATGAGATCACAACCTGAACTGAAATCAAGAGTTGGACGCATAATTGACTGAGCCACCCAGGTGCTCCAAGGCTATTTTAATTTTTTCCTTTATGTTTTCTGCATTTTTTTCTAATTAAAAATCTCTATTTTTAAAAAATAAAAGATACCCAGTGCTAAAATTCATCCAAGAATCCTTTTCAAGTAATCAATCAGGAAACATCTTTTAAGTCAACAAGTTGAGAACTAAAGGCATATATCAAAGAAGATAAAGTAGTATCAATTATTCCAAATAACCCCTCCCCAATTAATCTTCTATGCCTTTTTTTTTTTTTTTTTTTTTTT